>NW_005843727.1:0-8602 GCF_000455745.1 Alligator sinensis | reverse complement strand
TTTATATAGGCCTCAAAAGGGCTGCTGCAATCAGGCACCTGGAGGCTGCCGGCTCCAGGCCCTTAAAGTGGCAGGAGCACCCTATGCTCCGCCACACCTGGTGATATGAAGAGACTGATGAAGTTAGGAGTTCATTATTTCTTTGTGATCCCTCTGAAGTCAGACTGCAAGATTCATGAACACACACTGGATTTTGGGTGTTTTCCATTTCCTGGTAAAAATAGCAAATTCTCTAATTAACATTAGAGCATAAGTGTCTCTATTTGTATTGAAGCCTGGCAATTACAATCACTGACATTTGCTGGGAGGGCAATACAGCAGTACACAGGCAAACCAGGAAGTTTTTGGAGACTGTTGAGGAGAGACCAACTAGGGGCTGTTCTCTTCTTGACCTGCTGCTCACAAACAGGGAAGAATTAGTGGGGAACATAGAAGGGGATGGCAACTTAGAATCATAGAAAGTTATGGTTGGAAGGGACCTCAGAAGGACATCAACCCCCTGCTCAAAGCAGGACCAGCCCCAACTAGATCAACCCAGCCAAAACTTTGTCTAGCTGGGTTTTGAAAATTCTCAAGGGTGGTGCCTTCCACCACCTCTCTAGGTAACCTGTTCCAGTGTTTTACTACCCTCCTAGTGAGAAAATTCTTCTTAATATCTAACCTAAGCTCTCCTTGCTGCAACTTGAGACCATTGCTCCTTGTTCTGTCATCTTCCACCACTGAAAATAACCTAGCTCCATTCTCTTCTGAACCGTCTTTCAGGTTGTTTTAGACTGCTATTAAGTCTCCTCTCACTCCCCTCTTTTCTAGGCTAAATACCTGGGACAGCACCAACCATGAGATGATTGAGTTCAGGGTCCTGAGGAAAAGAAGGAAGGATAGCAGCAGAATACAGACCCTGGACAGCAGAAAATCAGACTTCAATGCACTCAGGGAACTGATGGGCAGGATCCCCTGGGAGGCCAGTTTAAGATTCCAAGCCTGCAAATAATTACACATACTTAATTTAAAGTACATGAGCAGTCTCATTCAAAGACTAGTCATTGCAGGATTGGGGCCTTCTTGTGCTTTTGTTAAAACATATACATATGTTCCTTAAGTAAATATTAAATTATTGATTGTCAGAAAACATGATCAGATCCTTAATCAGTACAATGCAATATAGATTTCTACCTAGTTTGACTTTGGGAAGAACATAGGTGATATCTATAATATTTTAAAATAAATATTGTGTCTGCCTCTGTTCATCGGATTACTATTACAGGAAACACAGGAATGGAAGGGACCTCCTGAGTCCAGCCACCTGAGATCACAAGCATGTGTGTAATAAATATAGCACTTGGCCCAAAGACTGCACAAGAACATCTGCTGTGGTCCCTCTTGTACACCACAGATAGAAAACATCCATTAACAAGCTGAAAAAATACCCTTTAAAGCACCAAAGGAAAAGAGCACATGAGACAAGAGCACTGCTAATAAATGTGCTGGCCCCTACAACGGTAGGGAATGGCAGGTAAAACATGCTTAGGTGATCTCAGGAATCCCTTGCTATGAAGGAAGCTTTATTGCTTAAATGTGGGTTGCTGAAAGTTTATCTTCAACCCCATAGTGACATGCATAAACTGAACTGCCTCCGGACAAATAAAGTAACTCTTAAATGGATAAAAAATCTGCTTCTAAACACAGTTGTGGAAAGTGTTTTTTCAGGGTTGGACTGAAACAGAAGCTACAGGGGGAAGTAGACTATTTTGGGCAACCCCCGGGGCTGGGGGTTGCCTGGGACAAATAGAATGCACCTAAATTTGCAAGAAGTGATACCCTTTTAGGTAAGATAATATATTTATAAGCTTTAAGCTGTTTTAGCACTTTCCCTCTCTGTTGCTTGCATTCCTGTAGATCAATAAATAATACTTTGTTTTTAAGACACTTTTTTCTCACTTTTTTCACAGGGACGATGGGAGATGCAGCAGGGGCTGGAGTTGTGCCATGTGCCTTGTGTAGAGCCAGAGCAACTGTTGCTACTTCTCATGCATGCCCCAAGCTGGATCCAGCCTACAAGGGGCCTTGTGGCCCAGATCCGGCACAGGCTGCAAGGTGAGTTTGACATTGTCAAGTTAATCCAGGTGCTTGTAAAATCTTTTTTTACAAATGAGGTTACTGGCTTGTGGTTAAGGCAAGACAAATGTAGTACTATAGTTTTATCAATACTAACCAAGTAAGGGGAATCAATAATTTTAGCATTTACAAATGTTTTCTTTCTTTGCTGTGTAAACCTCAGAAAACACAGAAAAAATAATGAAAATTCAACATCTTAGAAAGATTTTTGAAACCAGCATCATCAGGATACATTTAAAATCTGTCTCTGGGTTATATTGTATAGCTTTTTGTCATGCTAGGGACATCTACACATTCACTTTACTGCAGAGTTGACTCATTAGCTCCACAGTGGCCATGTCTACATAAGATACTGACTGCACAGTCATTACTCACCAGTCATTTAGTATTTGTGTAAACTCTTAACCAGAGTTACTGTGCAATAGTGTCATTGAACATTTTTTTTGTGATGCTGACTGCACAGTAGCCTGAGACTACTGCACAGTAGCATCATATCATGCTTGCTGCCACACAGTGCTATTTCCCAGTAGTCACGGGCTACTGCACAGTCAGTGTCTTGTGTAGGCATGGCCAGTAAAGTGTCACCATCTACATGTATGCCCCTATTGGGCCAGAGTAAACTAACCAACTCCACCATAGGATATACTGCCTGACACAAGTAATATCCTATGGCAGAGTTATTTACTCCGCCACAACACACATGCAGATGGTGACTGGGGGTGGCGAGGGCACTAGGGTGCTACAGTGTGGGAGCTACCTACTGGCAAGCCCCACACTGTAACATCCTCGTGCCCTAACCAGCCCCTCTCCAACATATTGAGTTGGGGCTGGCAGGCTGACCCCTTGGACTTCCTGCCAACTGGGGCTGCACCAACCTGGCTGAATGTGTTGTGGTCCTGGGCGCACATGTAAATGCTGCACCTGGGAGCAATAAAATCCAGTGCAAACTGTGCTGGAGTTTATTGCTTCGCATTAATAGCATGTGTAGATGTGCTTGCTGAGTATTAACTTAGAGCTAAAATAGTCCTTTTGTAATTAAGGAGAGTAGCAACTTAGTAAAGCACTACTTCACACACCAAATGTTACAAAGCTTCCCTCTAAGAAAACCAAACAAAAGGTCTTTATATCATGCCCCAAATTTCAAGATAAATATATCCTTGAACCCGTTAAAATAGAATTTGTTTGTCTTCGATTCATTAGTTTCTGTCTTCTCCATAAGAATTCATTTTCCATAAATAGTCAGTCTTCTCACTGTCAAGACTTTGTAGAAAAATATTTTTTATTTTATATAACGTGTTCTGAAATGTTTAGGTATGCTGTAGGACTTGAACAACTTCAGGTGCAGAGGGCCAGATATACAAACATCTAAAAATATGGTGAAAGATTTCAAAATTCCATACAAAATGCTTAAAACTGCTGCTTTAAAAACAATTGCCGCTGGTATCAATAATGAACAGTATATTTTGTTGCACTGACCTACTGCCTAAGTAATATTAAATGAGTTGTATTTTAAAAGAATGCATATAAATTCTACATTACTTTGTGATAAGCTTATTACTGACTGTACCTATTAAAACAGCATATTAATTTATCATGACACATACTGGGTACATCTACACATGCAATTAGTGTGCCCCAATAAACTCTGGCACAGTTTACACTGGAGTCAGCTGCTCCTGGGCACCGCATCTTCACATGCGCCTGGGACCACAGCAGTTTGAGCAGGGGTAGAACAGCTGCAGGTTTGCAGCAGGCTCGAAGGGGGGGTCAGGCCTAGGCTCTGGGTTGCAGTGTTGGGCACCAGAAGGGTTGGCTGGAGCATGAGAGTGCTCAGTGGAGCCGGATGACTGACCCGGAGCCTGCTACCAGCCTGGAGCTGTTTCACCCTGGCTTAAACTGTTGCTGTCCTGGTGACTGTCCACATACGCTTTCTGCACAGTGACTGACTCTGCCATAAGATAGTACTGGCCGCGACAGTACTATCTTACAGCAATGATAATTAACTTACTGTGCCCTAATCCTGGCACATGTGTAGATGGTGAGGCTTTATTGAAGAGCTAATTAGTCAACTTTGCAGTAAAGCACCTATGTAGATACACTCACTGAGTAATGAAACTTTCATACTCCAGCTTTAACTAACAAGACCATTACTTCCAAAAATTTATTTGTAAAGTAGCAAAAAAGAAAATCATCTTGGCTCATGCTTTAGGTAACTTTATTCCCAACTTGAATCCCTCCAACAGTTTTCTCTTTCTGCCACCTCAAATAGATGCTTCTTGTCTTTATCAATGCCTTTCAGAGTTCAGCCCTGTCCTGTTTGCTGACATTCTTTTTGGTGTTGTGATCTACCCCACCAGTTTTACCAACAGTGCCAGACTTGATATAGCTATCTATTATAGTTATATTAGTATGTCATCTCATAAATAACCCTTTGTGCTTTCTCCTGAGCTGTCCATATGCATAGGAAACTCTCTTCAAAAAGATCAATGAAACATCAAATCCCTCCTCAATCATCACTTTTAGCATGATATTTACAGAATACTAGTAGACTAGGAAGGTGATGAAATTAGATGCTGCTATTGCATTTGACTCCATTCCCAAACAACAAAGCTTAACTGCAAATCCTTCTGTCTATAAAAACCAAGCCTGAATAACTGTTACTTGCAGTTACAAGCAGTTATCTCTTTGGAGGAAGAACTTTTTTTTTTTATTGTAATAAAACTATACAGTATCTAGTAGAGTGAGCCCTGAACTGGTTAGGCTCTCTAGGTCAGTGATTCTCAACTGTAATACTGCAGTGCCTTGAAATCCTTTTAAAGGTGCTACAGAGTGCTACTCAATATTAATGCTGTTAGGTGCCCAACATCTACACAATTCACAAGATAAAACCAAATATTTCAAATAGGAATCCATAGTTTCTAAAACATTCTGAACTGTTGTGGTCTTTCTAAGTTCTTCTCAACAGGAGAATTGCTTTATTATTTTTCCATAGTCAAAAAACAAGTAAAAACTACAGAGCTGGCATTTTCCACTGAGCACTTTGAGTCTAAAAATGTTGAGAACCACTGTTCTAGGTATTACCATAATCCAAATAATAAATGAAAATAACAAGGCAGAGTCAATCAAGTCTAAAATTCATTTAAATGCATACAGATTGTAAATAGGAAATACAGGCAGTCCTCGGACTTACGACACAATTGGTTCCTGAAAAACGCATCTTAAGTCAAAATGTTGTAACTCGGAACCAATTTTCTCATAAGAAACAATGTTATAAATGGGGGATTGGTTCCTGAACCAAGGCCCAATACCCTATTGTCACCAAAAATACCCCAGAATTTTGTACTCAATCAATTATAGATGAGTAATATAGCTACATTAACGTATTTCTATTGTAAATAGCAATCATATTAATTTAGAAGGACTTCTTTGAGGTGACTTTGCTGAACTTTTTGAAGGGTTTTTGGCTGGAGTCTTCTCAGGAGTCTTGGCTGCAGGTTTTTCTGGAGTCTTGTCTGCTTTCTTAAAGAAAGTGTCCAAGGAATTTTGGACAGATGTTCTCCAGGGAGATGAGTGACGCAGTGAACTTGTTCACTGGCATGGCATTGCATTAGATCAAGCGTTGTAAGTCGAAACTGGCATTGTAAAGTTGAAACAGGGTGTCAATTTATAAACATTGTAAGTGTGAAAGGTTGTAACTCGAAACGTTGTAAGTTGAGGACTGCCTGTACATCTTTTATGGTTAAAATAGTTTATATCCTACCAAACAAACAACAACTACACATTTAATGAAACAATTTATTCCTTTTCTATATTTTTTATTTCACATGGGTCTCCTTTGTGACTAAACTTAAACAAAATAATGTTTCTCTCAAACATGAATTTCAACATTTGAAGATTTATTACAGATCTGAATTATTTACAAAACAGCTCTAATATGTGCTTAGTCCTAGAATTTTCACTCAGTTTTAGCTTAGACAAAAACTGGAATGGAAAACAAGGGAGCTAGGAATAAGGGCTTCAGAAATGTGTCATGAGATTGTAATGGGCAGCACAATATATAGCGGTGTCAGACATACCTCGTGATAATGTTAAGAGGCAATTAAATAGGTAGGTCCAAACGACTGTTCTTGGTACATGAAAAATATCTTTTCTTTTAAAGAAGAAGCTACACCACAAAAAATGTTAAATAAAAGTATGGTGGAATACATTCTATCCTTCCAAACAAAATGAGTGCAGAGCCAATTAGCCCAATGCCCCTTTCCGACAAACACATGGGGACATACCCAATTATCTTGAAAAAAGCCAATTAAAATAAAATGAATAATCTAAATATCAAAACTTCTAATAATTTATTTGATAATTACATTTCTCATGAAGCTGCTGTTAATGTAAACTGTGAAATACTGTCGATCTATCATGTTTACAAGCATCAGAGACAACATGCTTGTTGCTTTGCTGTCTTTAAATGCTTCATTGCAGTTTTCACTAACAAGTAATCAATGTGACATTAAACATGCCTGTTTTTCTGATGCAGGTCTTCAAAAATTTAAATATTTATTTTAAATAATTCAAAAGAAAGCTTGTGCTATTCATAGCACAAAAAATGATCCTATACTGTACTATAACAAAAAAAAATGTAATGGAAAAAATAAAAAGGTATTTTAGGCAAAGTAAGTATCATTCATTACATGGGTGTAACAGGTGAGGTGCCTAGGGTTGCTGTGATGTCCCTAAGTGAGGTGTTACCTGTCAGCTCTGTGTTCCTGAGGGAGCCCTAGCACCCAGCTTGCTGGACTTACAAAGGACTTTTTCTTCCCCCTTCCCACCACACACACACACACACACACACACAACTCATCTACCCAGAACTAAGCAGAAGAAAAGTTTAATAGGCATCTCAGGCCGTACATTCCCTGGTTTCAGTATGGGAGGCCTATTTAAACTTGATTGACTAAAACTCGGCTGCTGAGTCAGGGAATGCTGAGGCAAGAGACCAAGTCAGAGGGGGTATGGGTGACATTTGAACAATGGTTAAGGGTTCATCACAGCTTCCAGCCCATTGGAGTCCTGACCACACATGCTGTCATACTTTTCCTGGGATGACTGATGGAAGTCCTCCCCACAAAGTTTATGAACACTCCAAGTAATCCCATTAAGTCTGTTAAAGACTACAGTAAAATCTGAAATCATGTTCCTCCCAGGCTTATTCACAACAGGTAAAATACAAAACACTGATGCTGATTTCACAGTGCAAGCATAGCTAGGCCATCTGAGAAGAAACCTAGCTATGTGGTATCCCTTCCAGTATATCTTCTATATTCCTAATCATTTCAAGCTGGCTCCTCAGTGTCTGGTTACTCCTTAAAACTTGATGTTTTTCCTGGTTGTTAATCAGTTTCTTGAGACGTTCCAAACAGGATAACCCCTTGTCACTGGAAAAGGTAATTCATTTAAATTGAAACTGGTTATATAACAGGATTTTCCCTGTCAATTATGGCTTGAGACCCTCTTGATTTACACTGTTAAAAGAATGCTTTGAAGAGGCTGGACTAAGGGTATAATAAAGCTGTAAAGCAGCAAACGGTGTATTTCAAGAGAAAAATCTCTCTGACACCATCCACTGTTGTTCTCAAGAAGCTGGGAGAAACAGGTCGTCTCCCTTCAACAATCGTGCTGGGAACTTTGCTTATCAACAAATCACCTGAGTGCCTTGGAACGGTGAGATCCCAGCTTTCACTCTCTCTCTCTTTGTCTTTCTCCCTTTCTCTCTCTTTTTCTTTTTCTCTCTAGGCGTAGCTTTCTGAACCTGAATTTTATAAGTTAAGCTTGAGCTAGGTTTCCCCAAATATTCAATTAAACCAGGGTAATATTGTAATTTTGTTTGTTTGTTTTCCCTTGTATGTCTATTACTACTAGTACCATTATAAATTTCATATACTTAGCAATAAATAACTTTTATAGTCAACCTGGTGGTAACCGGGTGTATTTTTCCTTCTCTACTTCCCCTTCCCCACTTGCTCTGCAGCAACGCTTCTTTTACCTAAGCCAAAGATCCCTGTGAAACCCAGAAATACTGTGGGGTTCGCTCATCAAGAGGCTACCACTACTATGACAGTTAGGGCAAAAAGATTGGAAAGTGTTGAGTTTGAGACACATAAGGGGATCGGCTTGTATAGGCTGACTGACCCAGTTTGGCTCAGATGTGCCCTAATGAACTGAATGCTGGCCCATGCGGGTGTCAGCTAGACACCCAGCCAGATTCAGAGGTATACTGTTCACCTGTGTGCTTGTGTCTGACTGCATTTTATTGTTACCGTAATGAACTGATTCCTGGCATATGAGGATGTCAGCCTGTACATGCTGATCAACCCAGCTGAGTCAGGAGTGCAGCATGCACGTGACCAGGAATGCAGCCCAGCAGCTTGGAGAGCAGCATTCTGCTGGTAAGTCTGTGGGGGGGAAGGGGGTGGGGAGGGAAGGGGTGGAG
>NW_005843726.1:41818-58511 GCF_000455745.1 Alligator sinensis | reverse complement strand
TTCATGTGACACTTCTAGCAAGAATAAGGAAAAATCAAATCATGGAAAAAGAAGATCAGTGTAATCCATTTCAGCTTAACTATGCAGGTGCTTTGGTGAAATCTGAAATAAGTGATAGTCAACTGAAGTCCACAAAATTTTCATCTCACTTTGAAAACCCTCTTTTAAATAGTGAATATTTGTTTAAGCTTGCCCTGTTCTTTTGAAGCAGGTAATTAGCTAAGTAAATGTATTGCTACTGCACCTGACTAGCCCCTTTCTATCTTTATGTAGTAACATTAACCATAATAATGACAACAACAACATATTATATAATAATGTGGCACTTTTCTCTTGAAACATCCAGATGTGCTTCACAGTCTGTTGGTAAAACTGGCCTGAAATCAGTGGGTTTGAATGGGGTGCCATGTTTCATTTATATATATATATATGATTCATATATATATGAATCATCACAATGGTTAAATGCAGGAACACAAACTTGCAATATATTACAATTGTAATATTAATTATAAACAAAGATAACCATTCTTCTCATCCTTTGTTATACAAGAGGAAAGGCGAAATTTTTTACTATGTTGTATTTCCAGTTTTGGTTCTCATTAAGTTTTAGAATGGCAGTTAATTGGGGCTACTTATTGGGGTGGGGCAGGGAAGAATGATGCTGTTTTGGAGTTGTTTTCACTTCTAATGAGAACACATTTCAGCCTTAAGGTCACAAAGTTGACAAGCTATATTTGATGCTAACAAAATAATGATGCCCTGGGATGTCCAGGGAATAAGAGGAAGAGATGGTGAGGGAGATAGGAAGAGGTAGCTACTGGCCTGTTATTGGAATGCAGTCATCTGCCGCATTCTTTTCTAAAATGACAGATCATTAAAACAATTAAGTATTTTTAAAAATATATATACTTGTTGTTTTGGATTGGGAGGAAAATGATTTTATAGTTCAGACCTTAAAAAGAACTGTAATGATATTTAGGTAGGAGCAAGTACTGTGACAGCTTGTCAAGGCTTTCCTCAGAAAGCCCATCTTTTTTAAAGACTGCATTTCTTGTCAAAACTGAAAAATATTTAAATCAGGTTTTCTATTTTTGATTTAGACACATAAAAAACAAACCCTGTAATGTTCTCCAAGTTTCCAGTGGTTATTTATGGTAACGTCTGGCAAAGAATAATTTTTTTGTCAAGAACAAGTTACAGGGAAGCCTTCAATAAAAGGATTTCTGTTTTAAGCCCAGTTCTGCTAATCAGTCTCTTATTATTAGTCCTTGTGTGGCTGATTAAGAAGTCATTAAGGCCAGTCTTCTCTTAATTATTTTTCCAGCATTACCTTCTCTCCTTGTCCCCCACCATGTATTGGAAAGCATAGCGTTGGGCTTTCCCTGTTCTCCACCAAGGCGCTCCTGAAGGGAGAATAAATAGTAAGCTGCTCCTTACCATTGTGCACCAGGCCCAAACTATACTACCAATCAGGGGTATAAGGATTTATAAGTATTAGCATAAATAACAAAAGAGTGGATTCTGAAAACATCTGTCAGCACGAGCTCTCTTACTCAAGTCAGTGAAAATGTTCGTGTAGTAAGGTGCTACCCAGCATGCATATGGTTATCAGAATTTTATCCTAACAGAAAAATATAAATGTGTATTTATCTCAGAATAAATTTCAGTGCCTCTTTCACATCTCATTGGTCCTGGCACAGAGGAACAAGCCAATTGACTTTCACCAGTATTAAGCCAGGGGGGAGAAATAATTAGCATATGGTGTTTTAAACTATCTAAGATGAGAGCAAATGCTAACCAAATAAAGAATATTGCACAAAAGTTCTTTCAGAAAATTATTTTTAGAAGCTTGATAATCTGCTGCCTATCAAGTGGCTCCTTCTGTGGGGGCACTAGTTAAGCTGCCTGTTTTACAGTAGGTCAAATCTGTCTCTAAAGGCCAGATTTGACAGGCTGGCCGCTAATGCCAAGCCAAGAAATGAAAATCTGTAAGGCTTTCTCTACTTCTTGTAGACTGATGACCTTTCTGAAACCTAATACAAAATATGATGTATTGATGAGCCTTTTTGGGGATTGCTCAGTATAAACAAATGTACAAGATGCTACTGCCTTTTACAACTACTGTTTTGTTTTCAAATAATATTATACTTATTCTTCCAATAGGGTCCATCTAGAATGGGATAACAACTCAAAAAAATAAGGCAAATTGGCATCTTTGACAAATAAATGCAGTCAGCAAAGGAATTGTCTCATATATCCCAATGTATAAAAGGAAAAAAAAAACTCTGGAATAAATTTAAATTTTATCACAGCCTTCAGTTTAATGTTAGATAAGCTAAAGGGGTTGGTCTTCTTGCCATTTATACTCACAACATCTCTTCTTGTTGGTTTAACAGGAAAAGGGAGAAAAAACTTCTCAAAAGTGAAAGATAGTTCTGAATAAACATGTTAGAGTCAGTTAACTCACTAGATTTGAAGAAATTACTTTCATTACCTAGCCAGCATATCCTGTAACCTAGAAGTTGAGATTTTATCCTAGGTGATGGAAATGAGGTTCTGTTTTCCCTAGCCCCATTAAAAAAGGCCTAGAATCCAGGTCTATCACTTCCTGGAAAATACTCTAATTGCTAAGTTATTACATAAAATGGATGTTTGGTGAAGCCAACATCTCCAGCTATACTATTGAATGACAGAGATCAGGGTTGCTATGTGTTGTGCTCATTTCAGTGATTTGAGCACACTTAAAGAATTCAGACCTTTAGGAGACGTAGTCTTTGAAACCCAAGTGTCAGCAGGAGAAACTCAACAAGAACTGATTCCAGAAAAGTTGTATCTTTAGTCATCAACAGTAATATAACTCCAGCCATTTACTGAGGTAAACTTAGAACACTATAGCTTCTCAAGCATGTACATGATTATGTAAATATTTTGTGGCTCACTCTCTTGAATTTGGGTGCCTAAGTTCTGTTCTGACATATCACCTGGACAAGGGAGAAGAGATTGACATCACATATCTTGATTTAAAAAAAGCCTTTGATCTGGTATTCCATGATCATCTCATAGAAAAACTGGCCAACTGAGGCCTCAGCTATATCACAGTCCACTGGCTGGGGATTTGGCTCTGAGGTTGGACTCAGAAGTGAATCATTGTGGTGCGCCATGACCAGTGGGGTTGCCCAAGGTTCCGTCTTTTGGCCTATACTCTTTAACATCGTCATTAATGATGTGGACGTTGGTATCAGAAGCAGACTGGCCAAGTTTGCCGATGACACCAAACTTTGGGTTAAAGTGTCCACACCCAAGGACAGGATGATGATCCACGCTGACCTTGACAGGCTCAGAAAATGGGTGGATAAAAACCTGATGGTTTTCAACACTGAAAAATGCAAGGTACTCCACCTTGGCAAGAAAAACCCATAGCATGCTTATAGTCTTGGCAGTGCTACGCTTGCTAGCACCACGGCTGAAAGAGACTTGGGGGTCGTGATTGACCACTAGATGAATATGAGCTACCAATGTGATGTTGCAGCTGCTAAAGTGAACAAAGCTCTGACTTGCATCCCTAGATGCTTCTCAAGCAAATCCCAAGATGTCATCCTCCTGCTGTACTTGGACTTGGTGAGGTCTCATCTGAAGTAATGCATCCAATTCTGGGCTCCACAATTTAAAAAGGATGTGGAGAAGCTTGAGAGAGTCCAGAGGAGAGCCACACACATGATCAGAGGGCAGGAGAACAAGCTGTATGATGAAAGGCTGAGAGCTATGGGACTTCAGCCTAGAAAAGCACAGGCTTGGGGGGACCTGGTGGCTGCCTATAAGTATATAAAGGGTGTAAATCAGGATCTGGGGGAATGCCTGTTCACCAGAGCGCCCCAAGGGATGACGAGGTCAAATGGTCACAAACTCTTCAAAGACCATTTCAGGCTGGACATAAGGAAGAATTTCTTTACTGTCCGAGCCCCCAAGGCTTGGAACAGACTTCCACCAGAGGTGGTACAAGCCTCTACTGTGGACTCCTTTAAGAGACATTTGGACATTTATCTTGCTGGGATCCTTTGACCCCAGCTGACTTCCTGCCTCTGGGGGAGGGGGCTGGACTGGATGATCTTCTGAGGTCCCTTCCAGCCCTAATAGCTATGAAATCTATTAAATCTGTTTAAGTTGCACTTCAGTACTAAGGTCCCTGGACCCTTTTTGGATCTGACATTTTTCCACATGTCTGTGTCTTTGCTTTCCTATGTATAATGCAAGTGCATGTTCATTTTGAATATGATGGACCAGATCCATGAGTCAAACAGTGTTGTGCTAAACATGGCAATGGAGCTGAGGAAAGCTAGTGGCATCACAGTAAGGAAAGGCAAAGTATAAAATATACATTGTGGTATACAATTGAGCAGAAAAAAAGCAAAACAAGAACTATCTTTTTGTTTGACCATCTTTTGTTTGACTATCTTTTGTTTGAGGTTCTCTTCAACATTTTCTGAAAGAGAAGACTGGTTTTGGTAAAATTTCCTTTTGAGAAGCTCTTAAGTGAAATATTCCATTGAAGGTCAACGCTAATCTTTGTAGTTGACCAGTCATGGTGCCCCATGAGAATTTTCCTAGTTCTGAATCTCCCATTTCTCCTGTGACACTGACTCAGCAGCCAGACTACATCCCTCACAAGGCAACATAGCACGTAAGCCTCAAGGAGATATCATGATGATTCATGTGCTGCAATCCAGCTGAGAAGAATGGTATATAGAGGCTAAAAGTGAATTTGCCCAAGAACCACGCACTCTTCTATGGAACACAACAGGGGGTCAGGCTGCTATCAGTACTAATGTTGACCTTCCCCATAATGAAAGGTTTTGATTTTGGAATGCAAAAATGATATATTTTGCTGTAAAATATTGAGATGAAACCTATTATTTCAGAACTTTTCCCTCTTCAAAACGTTTTTATATTTTGAGGGGTTTTTTATTTCAATGCTGGGCCAGAAGAACCAGAATTTTGTTCCATTAATGATACTAGTCATTGTATAACTGGTAAAGAATGAGGAAACATTTTTATTTTCCATGCAAATAATCTTTACAAATATAAAACCAGAAGCTTCCCCTGCTTAATGTGCATGTAAGTTATTTCTTATTGAGTTTAGATTTAACTGAAAGTATTTTCCTGAGCTTAGTGTACTTGGGGTGAAATTTACAGATACTTCTCTATGATGGACTTGAAAAAAAGATTTGTACTAATTAATTTTGTGTTAAAATCCTGGGCTGCAAATACAACCTGGTAATTAAATACATGCCCACTTGTGGGTACGCTTTCCCAGTGTGTGTGTGTGTAAATGTAACATTTCTATATGAAATAGGTAGGTCACCATTTCTGACAGGTATGATTAAGGCACATCTTGAAGCTCAGTGTCTAGCCTCTGATGCCATTTTTTTAATTTAATTTTTCCTTGCAAAATGGGAAATCCAGGAAGAAAGATTAAACACAAGAAAAACACACACAAACATAACCAAACAGTGTATTTAATAACAATAAATAATATTTTATCTTATGAAAGGAGAGTAAAGGTGCTTGACTTTTTTATGAAGGAGGGAAAAGAACTATTTAAACTGCAGGAAAATGTTTGCAGAAAAACAGATGTGCGTATACTAGCCATAAATAGCTTAAGTCTGAAAATTAGAGCAATGTTTACAGCCATCAAAGCAGTGAAGTTATGTTCTGATGGAGCAAGAAACTCTCAAAAGTTTTAAGATGGTGTTTGATCAGGTTATGAAAAGGATTTTACAATGTGATTGCTTGTGATAGCAGGGAACTGGACTCAATGGCCCACCATGTTCCTTCTAGTTCTGTACTCCTAATAATAATATGGTGCTCTTAATCTCAAAATGCTAAAATGGAGATCAGCATCATGACCTATTACAGTGAAATACAGGAAGCTTCATCTTAAACTGAATTGGTATGAAAAAGTGTTGTACACCAAACTGCTGTAAATAATTGAAAGAAATGCTTAAGTACTTGGTTTTCAGGGGGTTTTATTTTTAAAGCAAACGGCTAACATTTCATTCTTGTTTTCAGTTTTAGGAAAGAATACATTGTTCTCATACCTGTTGCCAGTGTTTTTTCTTTTGTGTGTTGATGGCATGCTGTGTATTTATATAAAGAAACAGCTCAGCAAAGTGAGTGTGTGACAGTACAGTACGAGAGAAAAGGGTGTTGAGGGAGCTAGCAGGGGTTATTGCTGGGCCCTTGGCACGGCTTTACGAGCACTCGTGGTGCTCAGGCCAGGTTCCAGATGATTGGAAGATGGCCAATGTGGTCCCCATCTTTAAAAAAGGGAGGAGGGAGGACCCGAGCAACTATAGGCCAGTCAGTCTTACCTCAATCCTGGGGAAACTCTTTGAGAAGATCATTAAGGAGCACATCTGTGATGGGCCGGCATCAGGGATGATGCTCAAGGGCAACTAGCACAGTTTCATTAGGGGCAGGTCATGTCAGACCAACCTGATTACCTTCTACGGTCAGGTCACAAAAGCATTGGATGCAGGTGTAGCCATGGATGTAGTCTTTCTGGACTTCAGCAAGGCCTTTGACACCGTCTCTCACCCCATCCTCATTAAAAAACTAGGCAACTGTGACATCGATGCCTACACAGTCAGATGGATTGCAAATTGGCTGAAGGGTCGTACTCAGAGGGTGGTGGTGGACGGGTCATATTCAACTTGGGGGAAAGTGGGCAGCGGAGTCCCCCAGGGCTCGGTCCTTGGGCCAGCACTGTTCAATTTCTTTATCAGCGATTTGGACAATGGGGTGAAAAGCAACCTGTTCAAATTTGCTGATGATACCAAAATTTGGGGTGAGGTGGGCACACTAAGCACACTTATAAGATGGGAAACTCCCTTCTTGAGAGTACGGAGGCAGAAAGGGATCTTGGAGTCATCATTGACTCCAAGATGAACATGGGCCGACAATGCGAGGTCACAGTCAGCAGGGCTAACCAGACCTTATCATGCATCCACAGGTGCATCTCAAGTAGGGCCAAGGAGGTGATCCTCCCCCTCTATGCAACACTGGTCAGGCCACAGCTGGAGTATTGTGTCCAGTTCTGGGCACCCCACTTTAAGAGGGATGTGGACAACATTGAGAGGGTCCAGAGGAGGGCCACCCACATGATCCGGGGACAGCAGAGCAGACCCTACAATGAGAGGTTACGGGACCTGAACCTGTTCAGCCTTCAAAAGAGAAGGCTGAAGGGGGACCTGGTGACCGTCTATAAACTCACTAGGGGGGACCAGAAGGGTTTGGGGGAGAACTTGTTTCCCCTAGCGCCCCCTGGGATAACAAGGAATAACGGCCACAAGTTGTTGGAGAGTAGGTTCAGATTAAACATCCGTAGGAACTACTTCACAGTTAGGGTGGCTAGGATCTGGAACCAACTTCCAAGGGAAGTGGTGTTGGCTCCTGCCCTGGGGGTCTTTAAGAAGTGGCTCAATGCCTACCTGGCTGGGGTCATTTGAGCCCAGCTTTCCTCCTGCCCAGGAAGGGGGTCGGACCTGAAGATCTACAAGGTCCCTTCCGACCCTACTTCTATGATTCTATGAAAATATTTGGCAGAGTATACATTGTGGGGAGAGTAATTTATGAAATCTAGAAGGAAAAAATGAAGAGCATGATAGTCATAAGTGAAAAAGGCAGTTGCTAGTGCTCACATAGCACTGATAGGAACTGTCAGTCAGCTAAGGGCCTAATAACTACCAAGCAAGAAGAAGTTATGATTGACAGGTCATAGATTATGAGTTTTTGCTACTCAAAGGTCTGGGCAAGCATATTGCTATTTTGTTTGTGTCTGGAAAACATTTCACTTACTGAATCAGCAATAGGTTTGCTTTTTTTCTGCGGAACAGTCTGCGTCAAAGTGGTTTTAGGAGATTTTCACATCAGTCTTTTCTTTTTTGAGATATTTTTGAGGGGAAGTGTGATATGGGAAGAACAGATATACAGCAAAAGGTGTCTTCTTCATTATGAACTTCCTTGCACATATGACCTAACACAGAGGAATCTGAAAATCCATGCGCCTCTTCCCAATCCAATATATAAATATACTAAAATCCTTTTTAGAAATATTTTAAGTGATTCATTTTCTGTCTTCAGTTTTTCATAGAAAAATGTTACCATTTTTTGAAGCCAGCTACTTTCTAGCTCCCACTACAGAGTACAGTAGCAATACACATGGGATTACCTTTCAGGCTTGTACAGATATTACACTTAGACTTGTCTGTAGATAGATATGTGAACATAGATATATACCCATAACTGTACAGAAGTTCAGAAGTTTCACACATATAGGTCTAAAATGGTGCAAGCAACATAAGGTAGACCTTGTATAAAGTACACTCAGTTGAGATCTATTCAGGTTAGACATAAGTATTGAATTTATGCACTGGTATTGATTCAAGTTAGATCACTGTCCTCTCACATAGCAACCTGCTTTGCACACCCCCTACTCTTCCCTCACAGTGAGGCATGCTAGCTTTCAGCTGCTCTGACTGAATGCTCAGCAGTCCTTGCCCTTGGGCTGTCCCAGTGCTGTGCAAGCACAGCCCCTCTCCCCAGCCCCGTCTCCAACCTCCAGCCATGTGTCAGCCACAAGTGGGCAGCCAGGGGCAAGCAAGGCATCTGTGTACCCCAGAGCCTTGATGCCTGGTCACCTGAGTCCCCAGGCCATGCCTCTGTACCCCAATACCCTGTCACCAAGCACCCTGCAATATACATGGAGACACCAACAATAAGCACAGGACAACACCCGTACTTGGGTATAGGCCCACGGACTCTGACCCTGGCAACAGAACACCCAGCCAGGACACCTATGACCTTGCGCTGAGGTAAAGACCCATAGACCCTGATTCTGGCACCTGCACAACACATCTCAGAGACCAGAGCCAGGCACCTTGGAAATCAGATGCCAGCATTGGCACCCCCCATCCCAAGCAGAAGCCAATGTGAGCAGCTTATCTCTGGTTGGTTGGGGTGGCAGGGGGCAGAACGCTGGGACTGGACCTGAGTCATAGGGAAATAGGGCTGGAAGGGACCTCCAGAAGTCATCTAGTCCAACCCCCTGCATGAGGCACAATCATCCCTAACCAACCACCCAATACAACCATAATCTAAACTACATAAGACTACCCTTAATCCTGATACAACACCAACCTAACACCCTAACCTGCCACATGTCATCATCATTGGCAGTCATCAGTCTCAGGAGACAATGGAGATTGCACCTTTTGTGGGTTACCAGGTACCACCACAGCTTCTTGAGTGGCTAAAGAGTCCACTGCAAAAAACAGACTCTCTGGCAAATTGCACATACAAACTTGGTTAAGTTTGTACCAGCACGCCAAGTACCATTTTGTCTTGACTGCCTCTGTCACCTCTTCTCTAAGTCATCATTGACTCTCTTCATCTCGAAGTGATGTAGGTCTCAAAGTTACCCTTTGGCGTGCAGCTTGTGAAGGTTTTTCGTTCAGATATCAACAAAACAGAGTTTGGGCCATCCAAGTTGACATTCGCCAGTGGCCAGCTCAATGTAGAGTATGTCCTTGGGGATTCAGCTGTCACTCATATGATTCACATGTCCTCACCAATGGAGGCATCTCTGTCTCAGGATCATGAACATACTGGTTATCGGCCCATTCCAGAGCAGCAAAGTTGGAGATTTTGTCACATCGTGTTATGCTTAGGGTATGGTGGATACATCAAAGATGGAAAGTATTCAGTTTTCTTTCTTCCTTGGTATAAGGAGTCCAGGCTTCACTGTCATATAATAGAAAGCTAAGTACACAAGCACTGTAGATGGACATCTTTGTTGGTAGAGTGAGCAGTCTATTTTTCCAGACTTTTTGAAGTTTAGCCATGGTGTTGCTTGCCTTTCTAACACAAGCATTAATTTTGGTTTCCAAGCCAAGATTTAGGGAGATGGTAGAGCCCAAGTAAGTAAATTTTTCAACCACTCTCAGGTTTTCATCATTTATTCTAACTTCAGGAGGGTGGTCAATGTGTTGGTCCACTACTTTTGTCTTCCTTAAGCTAATGGTCAACTGGAATCACCAGAAGCACAAGAAAAACAATCCATGGGACTGTGCAGTCCTGCTTCTGAATGACTAACAATTGCTGTGTCATCAGCAAAGAGCATTTCATGGGCAAGAACGTCTCATGTGTTTGTTTTAAGTTTGAGATGAGAGAAGTTAAAGAGTTGTATGAGTGCATATTTGAGCAGAACAGAGAAGAAAATAAAAAAAAGCATTGTAGCTAGGACACAGCCTTCTTTGACACCATTCTTGATTTCAAATTCTTCTGAATGTGAACCACTGAACTTCACTATTCAATACATACTAATGTGGAAGGACTTGATGATGCTCAGGAGCATAGGAGGGCAGCCAATCTCTAGGTTTGAAACAAACCATCTCTGTTGACAAGATCAAAAACTTTGGTGAGACTGACAAATGCTATGTACAGAGATTTCCTTTGTTCAGAGCACTTTTCTTGCAGCTGTCTCAAGGACAATATCATATCTGTCATGGATCTACCAGATCTGAAATCACATTGAGACCCAGGGTAAACTCTGTCTCCTATGGTCTGCAGTCTTAGCAAAATGATTTTGGCAAACAACTTTCCAATTATGCAAAGTAAGGATATATTGTGGTAGCAGTGCCGTAGAAAGGAATTTTGGTGCCCATGGAAAACCCACAGCATCAGCCTCTCCTCACCCCGTGTACAGATCTGGGGAACATATGCCCCCCTATACTTGCCTGGGGGTGCACACAGTGGTGGGAGTCACACTGTCCCATCCCCACACCCCACAGATGAGTCACTCGCTGCTCTGTCCTGCACCCTACCCCAATTGGGCAGTGCCTGTTGGCACCTTTTCACTTCAGTACCAGGGGCAGTTGCCCCGCTTGCCCCTCCCTTACTACAGTACTGTGTGGTAGTTATTGCAGTCACTCATATCACCTTTGTTTTTGTACAGAATGACTATGCTTGTATCCTTCAAGTCTTGAGGAACTTCACCTTCTCTCCAACACATACATATTAATTTATGCGGATGGAGGAGGAGGACAGATTTCCTGCACTTAACTTCAGCTGGTTTGCAATCTGCACCAGGGGATTTACCACAAGCAAGTTGATAAATGGCTTTTTCTCCTTTTTCTACAGTAGGTTCACGGTCAAGTGCTGTCAGGGTTGAGATGTCGTCAGGTGCATTGAGAGAGGAGTTACAGACCACATTTGTGCGAGAGTAGAGTTCTGACTAGTTTTCAAACCATCCATCCATCTGCTTAATGCGGTTGTTGATGACTTCACCTTTGGAGGATTTTAAAGTGGCTTTATTCCTCAGAACAGGCCTGAGAGCTTCCCTGATGCCCCCATACATTGCTTGCATATCACCTCAGTCAGCAGTTTTTTTGGATTCATTTATACAGTTGTAGTCAATAGTCGTTTGCACATCATCTCACTGTTTGACCTTTTGTTGGATCTCTTGAAACACCTGCAAGTTGGAGTGGCTAGGGTTACACTTACATTTAAGGAGAGATGACCTTCTTCTTTTCTATGAGTGGGATTATTTCAGATGAGTTCTCATTGAACCAATCATTTGAGATGTGAAGCAAGGTACCACAAGAGTCCAAGGTCATTTGATACAGGCAGTACTACACACCTTAAGAGATGATAGAGCCCCGGAGAGAGTTTTGATGATTTGAGATGATGTGTCCTCAGCTTTCCATTGTATGGCATATATTCATAGTAAAGAGAGCTTCTTGCTCTTGTACAATTTCCTGGGATGCAATTTGACTTTAGTGCATATCAGTGAATGATTGGTGTTACAGTCAGCATTCTGATAGGATCGTGTGATGATTACATCATGGAAGTCTTGTGAGCTGGTGATAATCAGGTCAAATTGATGCCAGTGTCCAGGTCATGGGTGGTGCCAAGATACTTTCTGTTAAGGTTTCACATTGAAGAAAGAATTCATTATACATAGCCCATTGAATGAACATAGCTCGAGCAAACATTGCCCATTTTCATTCATTTTGCTTGCACCATTGGTGCCTAAACAGTGAGGCCAGGCAGTGTACTCAGTGCCAACCCTTCCACTAAAGTCTTGGAGCAGGAGGATTTTTTCGTTAGGTAAAATATTACTGATTAAGGCACTAAACTCATCATAGAAGCAGTTCTTTGATTTGGATGAAGCACTGAGATTTGGAGCGTATGCATGCAAGAGATTGACAGGACCAGAGGCAGTAGTGAGTCAAAGCACCATTAATCTTTTTGAGCTTTCATTTGGGGGTTCTACTTTAAACAGCAGTTTATTTTTTACTGAAAAACCAACACCATGCTCTCTGATTTCTTTGGGCTGTTTAACACACCAGAAAGAAGTGTAGTTCTTCTTTTTCAGGCATCCAGTACCTGTTAGTCTGGTCTCTTGTAGAGCAATGCTATTGACATTCAGTCTCAGCAGATCTGCGTTAATGACTGCAGTTTTGCATGCATCAACAATGATTTCGAGATTGTCAGATATACCTGGGACCTTTGGACATCTGTTTCAATTTCCAGTCTTTAGGATTGAAAGTTTTTTCCTCACAGTTTTTTTACTAGCTGGTGGTGCGTGACAGCAGTCTGCTTTCAGGTTAAATCGCTAAGCTCCAAGCACCCATTGAAGCAGAAACCTGCCACAGGTAAAACAAGGGAACCACTTCATCCAGTGTCCTGCTGTTATAAAATATTGTAAATATATGCTCAAGAGGTCCATGGTAGAGGGCTATGCCCCCTTGCAACAGAGGAAGGCAAAAAACCCCACAGTCCATACCAATTTGATCATGGGGTAAAATGCCTTCCTGACCCCATATATGGCAGTCCATCTGACCTTGAGTGGATGGGTAAGACCCTCTATCCAGGAATCAACAGCTTTGCTCCTAGCAGGAGAAATTGGTACACTCCAGTTGAACTCCCCAAACTTGGCTGTAGCCAACACCTAGCAACTCTGGGGAGGCTCAAAAACACCTTGACATATATAGTAGAAAAAGGAAGGAGGGAGCATCTAGCAAAGCCCAGAAACATGGGAAATACCCATATTGTGACAGGTGGTTTATAAATTCAAACAAGCACTGAATCCTGCTAACCTAACCACATCACCAGAAGCCAACTTCCTACAGCTCAAAACACAAAACCTGTCAACAATTTCCAGTACGCCCACAAATGTCACACCAGAATCTATCAAAGACAACAATACCCAATTACCTGTGGGGGCACATTTCTCACAAACAAACCCACTCTGTCTCCAGTCTCTCAGGCCTGATCCTGAAAGAGAATTTACAAACTGCTTTTCACAGGTGGGCCTACGAGCTTCACTTCATCAGCCTCCTAGGAAGTAGGTACAGAAACTCATGAACTCAATATAGAGAATGGAATTCTGACACACTACAACCTGCTGGGAAATCTGACTCCCCAGGTACCTCTGCACTTTTACCTGCACTGCTACATCCCCCTTTCCCACCCCCACCCCCTGTCCCACACCGACCTGTCCCTCACCTCTTAATGCCTCCATTTCCATTTTTACTGACTGGCTTTCTTGTCTGCATTGCATGCCAGCCTCTGGCTTCTTTACTATTCCTTCCATCCAGAAACAGCACGCACAGACACCAACTGCAGGTGCTTCCTTAGCCTGACAAAGGTTTTTCAAACTGAAAGCTGGGATCCTGGGCAGCTAAGCTGAGCTCACCTGGAGACTCACAACTCTACTGCAACCAGCAAGCCTCAGGACTGTCAAAGTTGTGACGGGTCTGGGATTTCCCCAACCAGGACTGTGTGCGTGCGTGTGGTAGCTGGAGGTTATGGCACCTCCTACCCACCTTTCACCAGGGGGATCCTAAGTCCTGGCATTTCCTGGGGATGCCATACTGCCAGCAGTTCCACCAGGCCTCCCCACCCCTGGTAGAGTGCAGTGTTAGTGGTCATGCTCAGGACCTGGGGCCTCCTCCTTTCCCATAGGCCCAGACCATGTTCTTCACCTGCTGGTTGGTAATGCAGTAAGTGCCCCCTCCAGCTCTGACAACAGGGCATTAAATGGATTTTTAAAAATGAAAAAAAGGAAATAGGTATAGACAGAGTGAGAAGGGTGGCATTCACTCCTCCTGCACCTGGAGCTTGGGGAACCCCAGCAGCAGGAGGTTCACCTTGAGGAACACCAGATGCTCCACCAAACCAGGATCCAAGCAGGTATGGTGGGGTGTCACTACATCCCCAGCAATGCTGAACACCTTCTCACTTAGAACACTGATTGGTGGACAGGACAGGTGTTCCTGGACAACCATGGCCAGATCCAGCCACATCTGGCTGCCCAGTAAGCCAGTAAGCCAAGGGGTTGCACAGCAGCTCCACATCCTTGGCAAGATAGGCAGCCACCAAGGCCTAAGTGATACGTGCATGATGGTGGGTTCTGGTGCCTCTGGACCCCACCTTGGAAGCCATGCCCTTGCTGTTGGCCCACACGGACAGCACCTGTGGTGGAGGAGGAGACTGGCTGGTGGATGGCATGCTAGCATCGGACAGTGGACCCCCCCCTTCCATGTCCCCCTGCCTCTGCTGTGCAGCCTCCCTGACTGTCTTCACCAGCACCTCTGTCCACTGATTCAGGCTTTGGCTCCTACATACACTGCCCTTCACCCTCAGGTCACACATGGCGGCCAGCACGTGGACTGTACTGGCCTGCAAGGGATCAAGCCATTTCCTGATGCCCTCCTTCAGCCATCTCAGCAGTGCTTGGACATCTGGTGACAGTGGCTTGCCCCAGCCAGGAACACTGATCCCCTGGAAGGTCTCCATTTGTCTCTATAGTTCCCTCACTATGGGGATCACCTGGCTAAGGAAGGCATTGCCAGTGCTGAAGGTCTTAGTGGCGTCAAGGAAGGGCTTGAGGACGACCAAGATCTGGCAGACAGTATCCCACTCAGCTCTGTTTAGGGGGCTGCTGCTCCCAATCTCCCTGAGCAAGGCCAACTCATGGATGGCCTTCTGCTACCCCACCAGCCTCTCGAGCATCAGGTATGTGGAGTCCCACCGAGTCTCCACATCCTGCATGATTTTGTGCTGCGGGATGTTCAGCTCCGCTTGTTTGTCCCACAGCATCTTGCCCCCTTGATGTTGCGGTGGAAGTAGCCCACCACCTTCCTGCTTTTCGAAATGAGCTTTCTGGTGGTGCTGGCATGCTCACCAGCAGCTCTGCCCCTCCAAGGGATCCCTGACAATGAGGTGGAACTTGTGTGCCACACAGTGGATGCCAACAAAGTTGACATCATGGACTGCCTTGACCATATTTGTCTCATTGTCAGTGACCATGAAAACATGAGTGAGCTCACTCTGCCCAATGAGCCACCCCTGCACCAAGTGGTTCATGGCCCCCAAGATCTCTGTTGCTGTGTGGGACACATCCATCACCTCGGCTTGAAGGAGAGCCCAACAATGGCTTGACTGGTCACAACAATGCCCTGTGAGGGGGAGGAAGGTGTGATCTCCACTCCAGCTGCTCCAGATGTCCAAATTGAAGTGTAAGGCCACCTGTGGACCTGCCTTGCACAGCTCCTCCCTCAAGTACTCCCTGCATGCCTCATACAGGGAGGGCACCACTGTCTTGCTGAAGGTGATGCATGTGGGCACTTGGTAAGATGGGGCCACAACCGCCATGAGCTGCCTGAACCCTGGCCGCTCAACTGAGGAGAAGGGCTGGCCATCCAGAGCAAGCATCTCTCCAGTGCTCTGGGTGATTTTGCTCACCCCTGCAATGCACCCCTCTTTCTGTCCACCTTTTCCCCACTGTTCCAGGGTGGCCTGCCTCTGCTTTGGGGGGATGGGTGCTTTGAAGTGAGAGGGGGACTTTCCTCTCAAGGGAAGCTGCTGCTTGTTGTCCCAGTGGTGGTGGGGGTTATGGCTGGTGCTCTTGGAGGGGATGCAGTCTCAGGCAAAGGCAGTGGCACTGGCACTGCTCCTCTCTCCTTGCTGCTTGTGAAAGCCTCACCCCTGCTAGTTGTAGGAAAGAGGGTGCATCTCAGTTTTGTGGGGGGGAGGGACTTACACCTCTCCCTCTACCCTCTCTTCTGCCCCTCCCTGAAGGCTTGCCAGATGCCTTTCCACAACACTTCACAGTGTGTTTCATAGTGTCTTGCTTTTATACAAATATATAAATGTATCTGCATTCCTATATAAATTCTGTAATGTGTGTAGTCCATGCTGCAAGGTGTATGTATAGAAATAAAATAAAAATGTATCTCCTTTCCTATATAAATTAAATTCTATAGTGTAATATCCAATATAATTATAAAATTGAAAAGAATAAATCAATGAATATAATAAAAAAATAAAAGGATCTAGAAGAAAAAAAGGGTTATTCTGTAATGCCACTTGGTAGGCTAGGCTAACAAGTAGGAAATCATTCAGATCAATGCTAGTAGTAGCCTTCATTGTCTGATGCTCCTGAGCTGCTGGAAGGTGCAGCTCAGTAACTAGCAGATCAAGGCAGAATGCAGGCCAGTTCAAAAAATGCTGCTGTTTTCCCATCCTTCCCCCAGAGCACTGAGATTGGAAGGGACCTCAGGGAAGGATCGCAGTCACTGGCCAGCTACACAGTGAATATGAGAGCAGTCCTTCCCCGCTATTCCCC
>NW_005843726.1:21180-41787 GCF_000455745.1 Alligator sinensis | reverse complement strand
TCTTCTCACTCCCTCTCCTTACTTTATGGTTCCCTGAAGGAAAGTCCAGCTTGAGCTTCGAAACTTGAAACATTTCAAAACATTTTGACTGTCCTCATTTTGTTTCAAGGCTGTTTCAAAGCCCTTTGTTTCTTTTTGATTTTGCTGTTTTGAGCTTGAAGCGAGTCAAAACAGCATTGAAATGAAACAGTCGGCAAAATTTCGCACAGCCCTAATTTGCAACCAACATAATAAAAATGCTTAATTTTAGATTTTTAAAAAGTAAAAAAGTAAACATGATTCTGATATATTAGTCATACCTATAACTAATGCACTGTACCTTTAAATGTGAATGTTTCTTGCTTCAGTAGACGTAGGTTAAGCAGATTTTAACAGGTGTTACTGGGTTGAGAAGCACCTTTTGGCATTATGTTTTTGTTGATATTCCTAGAAGTCCTGGACTCCCTGTGAAAACTATTTTTCAAGAGAGAATTGCTGACTAGCTGATCTTGTGTATCCATGGCTGGAATTAAATAACTGCTTTTAAAGGTGGTACTTTCAGGAATGAGTCATATTGTGGCAGCTTGAAACACTAGAATGTTGTAATTATTGGGAAGAGGGGCAAGTTAGCTAGTGTGTGTCTTGGCTCTGCCTTACATTACTAGTGGATCTGAAGAATGGCTTAGTTTGTTATCTGTTCATTTTTAAAAAGTATCACCCATGGAATCAGAACGGTATATATTTCATCCCAGACATTATTAGCTTACTCAGATCGCTCACCTATTAAATTAAATTTGTCTCTTAACAAATATATCTGTACTGAAATGCATTCATAATAAATAGACTTGTGTCATTTTGTAAGTTTGTTTGACTCAACTGAGAACTTGGTGCATCAATACAGCTGCACCTATAGAAAGCCTTAATAATACTTTGATGCAAATGTACTGTATTAATGTAGAAACAACACAATGTTGTATAACTGGAGTGACCATTGCAAGTAAAGTTACAAAAGTAACTACAACAGGGGTGGGCAACTATTTGGGCTGCAGTACCACTTAGTGAGTTTTGGTGAGCTGTTGTGGGTTGGGGCAGGGGGTTGCTGACCCAGCCCAGCACAGTGGGGGAGAGGTGCTGACCTGGTATGGTGGGAGGAGTGGAAGTGGTTCTGACCTGTTATGGCAGTGGGGCTTTTGATGCAGCTGCAGTATGGTGGGTGCAGGTGGGGCGGTGCTGACCTGACACAGCACAGCAGAATGACCCAACCCAGCACAGAGGCAATTGACCCTATCCAGCCCAGTCCCATCCACTCCACATCCACTGCTGGGGGCACCAGACAGATCAGGTGGGCAATTTCCATGAAGACTGGCTGGGACCCTCAAGGGCAGGGTGTGCTTGGCTGGGTGGACGGGATAGGGCCACAGGTGGGTGGGGAGTGGCATCAGGGAGCAGGATGGTTAGCCAGGGCTAGGGACAGAGCCAGGATCATGAGGTGGTTACAGCACAGAGCTGAGGCCTGTGGCAGAGCCATGATCCATTCCCTGTACCTAGGACCTGGCTCTCACTGTCTTATGATCCCAGCCATGGCCCTGCCATCCCTTCCTGCTCCAAAATGCCACTCCCTAAACACCTGTGGCCCTATCCCATCTGCCTGGCTAAGCAAACCTGGCCAGTTCTGATTCCAATCCCCCTGAATTTTTGAGGATAAATGGTTTCTAAAATCAAACTTTAGAGTTTATTACAATGTGATGCATTAAAGTCATATCACACAGTCCTACATAATTTTCTTCTTTTGATAGCATACATGTGAGGAGTTTTTTTCTACAGATCACACAGCTGTTCTGAGTCATCTACATTCTAGTTTCTTGAGACAGACCTGACAGACCTGCCAATTTTATGCAGTTCCATGCACTATGTTTCTCACCAGGGAGAATGTCATTGAATTTCTCTACAGGGTACCCAAGCAATGAGAGCAGGAAACAGCTGCTATCTAGCTATCTTAGGTGCTTCTCTAGCCTCAATTACCACAATGGCAGATTGCCTTGCAATCTTTAATGTATTTATACCCTCAGAACACCCATGTGGGATAGAGAAGTGTTATTGTCCCTGTTTTTAGAGATAGGACCTGAGGCTCAGAGAGAAGCCATGTGATTTGCCTATGGTCACACAGGGTGTGTGGGAGAAGAGAACAAGGAATTGTACCCAAATGCTCCAGGATCAAGATTCACACTTAAATTCAGCACAGCACTTAAAAACACCCAATAACTGTACTGATGTAGATCTTTGCTGAGTTTGCACCCCAATGGTTGTTTGCAGAGTGGAATATATTCAGCTCCTAGAAAACTTGACACTTATATTAACTTTAGTTTCTCTAATTAACTCATAACAACTATATACATGCAGAGGTATTGACTTAGTTTACATGGCTTTCTATCTGAGCATGTCTACAAGTGAGTTTTAATGCTCAGTAGCCTATTTTACTGCACATTACAGCATCATGTAAAAAGTGTAATTACGCTAATTTTCAGTAAAATAGGCGACTGCGCATAAAGCATCACTTTAAAACTATGCATATTTGTTACTGTGCATTACGACATCCTAATGCACACTTGTTTAGTACCTCACATTGGAGGTACCAAATTAAATGTGCATTAGAAAAAGTGCCTTAATGCATGTGTAGACACACCCAGTTCCTCAAGCCTTCTCCTGGACTCCTCATACAATATGAGAACTTGTGTTGTCTGACAACTTTGTATCCTATTAATATGTTCCTACTATCATTACATGAAGTATCCTGCAAATGTGCAAGTCACATTTATCACATCCATTTATCTGAATGTCAATTGAACCAGGCTTCTTATGTTGAGTGGAACAATGCCTCATGCAAGGACTGACTGTTTTTTTGTCCATGTAAATTATGTAGAGCATAGTGATAAAACACCTGTAGAGAAAAATTCTGTTGCACCAGTAGTTCATCGGCAACAAAAAAAAAAAATCCATGAAAAATATTCTATTGTACAACAGGGCGATATCATCCTCATTGGAATATTATGTCCACTACAATATTTTTCCATGGTAATGGTATATTTACTGAGGTAAAATGGTTTAACAAAAACCTTAAGATAGTTTAAATAGAATAATAAAATATTAGGGCTTGATGAGGCTTCTAGAAGTCATCTAGTCCAGCCACCTTCCTTGGTGCAGGATCATTCCTATCAAAATCATTCTAAGCAAACCCTAGTTTAACCTATTATAAAATGGCAAAGTCAGCCATGTCACACAAGAAAAAGGTATAGTATCTTTACTTGCTACAGGTAAAGCAGGGGGACAATGGCAACAGCCGGTATCCTGCTGCTGTAAAAGTTGTTAAAATGCACTGGAGAGATCTAAAGAAGAGGTCCAAATGCCCTCCCCACAGAGAAAGGTGAAAACACCCAGTTTTCACCAATCTCACCATGGGGTACAATTCCTCCCTGTCTCCAAATGTGGCAGTTAGTCTGACCCCGAGCAGAGGGGCAAAACCAGGGGCAGGCAATTATTTCAGGTGGAGGGCCCCTTACAAAGTGTTGGCAAACCATCAAGGGCTGTGTGCGGGCCGGGAGCGACCCAAGCCCTTTTCCGTGCTGCACGCGGGCTGTGGCCAGCAGCCCGGGCATGCCGGGTCAGAGAGGGAAGGCCGTCGAGCTGGAATTAGGCACAAACGCTTAGCAGTAGTTTAAAAGATTGTTTACTTACACTGAGATGGCAGTGGTGTAGGCTGGAAAACTTGTTTGTCTGTAACCGCAACTCAAGCAACACAGACGGTCTCGTGGAGGTTGCTAGGCTCCACGGAACAGAGCTCCGGATGCTCTGGGTGAACGAGCCACCAAAATGGGAATCGTAGGTACGTCTTATAAAAGTTGCGCTCGAAGATGGGAAGAGGTGGGTGGTGGATCAGGCCGCCAGGCTCCTCTGGATCTCACACAGGGTTTCTATTACCCTGCCGTGTACCCAGAGTCCCCACGAGATGGATGTGGAGTCCTCTTCGGCTTGGGCGGAAACCGCTCAAGCCGGGAACTCTTTTGCACCGTGCATTTCTCTTGCAACTTGAGCAATGCACTCTGCAAAAGAAGCTGCAGAAAAGGCGGGAAACTCGTCCCTGCACCGGGGTTTTCCTCTGCAACAGGAAACTCTCCCGTGCAATGAAGCTGCAACTTGGCGGGGATAATTCTGGTGCCGAAGCACACACAAAATCATGCCTTTGGGTCATGACAGGCTGCATGGGAACCCCCCCTCCCCAACAGATGCCCCAACCCCTGATCACCTTCTTGGGACAAGAAGTCCCATCCCCTAACCTCTGATCTTTGCCACCAGAAATAACTCCCCTTGGCTCCCAGAATTACTCCTTTAAGCAAGGGGTGTTGCCATCTCTGAACCAGAAAAATACCAAGTTATATTCTAAAAATCAAACATGCTACCACATTAATTAGTTCCATTTCAAAAAATATTTTTGTCCTGTTTTACATGTGTTTGTGTAGTGCACATAGAGGTGATAGTATAATAGCTTAAACTGAAGTCTTACTCTTGTATATTGTGGATGGGTGTGGGTGGGAGGGTAGGTATAGGTTTGTGGGTATGTGGGGTGTGGGAAAGGGAGGGTGTGTGTGTGTGTCTAGGATTTGTGGGGGTGGATAGGTGTGGAGGGGTATGGGGAGTGGGTGGGCATAGGTTTTGTAGCCCCCACCAGTGCTCCTGCAAGCCCAGGCTCCATGCTTCTGCCACTCCTGGGCCTGGGTTACTGTCACGGGCCTTGTGCTCCTGCTCACTGCCACTTGATCCCGTCTGTCACTGCTGCCCTTCTCCTGCCACTCTGCCCCCCCACCCACTCCCTGTTTCTTTGGTACTACATCCCAGATGCCCCTGCAGTCCCAGCACTGCAGCCAGGAACCACGTGACAGAGCATGGTGGGCGGGGGGAGCGGGGAAATGACAGCGACAGGTGAGGAGGAATGGGCAGTGAGCAGGCATGTAGAGTCAACCACAGCCAGGTGGGAACATAGGGGCCAGCACTGGTGGGGCCCAGAGAGGGACAGCAGGAGCTTCATGTCTGGGCTGCCGGGGACTCTATACAGTCAGGCTGCACTGCTCAACCAGGGAGAGGAGGGAGCTGGCCCTGGCCCCACACTCCTGCCCAGCTGTTGCTGTGCTCCATGCACCCACTCATTGCCCCTTCCCTCTCCTGGCTCCTCCCTGCCCACCCACCAGCACCACGTGGTTCCCAACTGCAGTGTCAGGACTGCAGGAGCCAGCCCGGCTGACCCTGAGGACTGAGGAAATTACCTCCTCCCCTCACCCCCCTTCTTATCTGTATTTCCCTCACTGCAGGGAGGCAAGAACATCCCCTGGCCAGAAAACTCCAGAAGCCCCTGCTCAGTGGGGCTGGAGGGGAGGTGGAGCTGGGCTGGACTTGCTGCTGCAGCTGTTTAGTTCTGACACTGGCTCCCCCTGTATTCTACTGCTCCTGGCTCCTGTCAACTTTGACAGGCCACTGGGGCAGATAAATATGAATTTTCTAAATTTTTAGGGGCCCTGTGGGCCAGATAGAATGGCCTGGCAGGCCAGATCCAGCCCATGGGCTGTATTTTGCCCACCCCTGGCCATGACCCTCTAGCCAGGAATCTCTAGGTTTTAGTCTCAGCAGGAGCACTGGCAAACCCCAGTCACAGTCCACAGCCTTAGGGACAGCAACACCCAATGCTTCTGAGGAAGGTGAGCCCCCCAGCCCTCTGCTACCACCCTCACCACCATCAGCTGCTCAACACGTGTAGCTACAGGATGGGAAAAAAGTCCATCTTGGCCCTATGTGGCGACTAGCAAATTCCACAAGCATGGAGAGTGGCCATAGTAGAGTATAGGCATAACTATCCCTAGATCATCCTTGACCAATGCCTATCCAACCTCTTCTTGAATACTTCCAAGGAGATTTCACAACTTCCCTAAGTAGTCTATTCCATTGACTGACTGTTCAAAATGGCTACAAAATAACTTCTTTCCTGATATCTAATCTAAACCTGATTTGCTGAAACTTCAAACCATTGAGCTATGTCCTGCAGCAAGAGAGAAAAGGTGTTTTCCCTTTTCTTTATGGCAGTCCTTCAGATATTTGAAAACTCCTGTCATGTCCCTTCTTAATCATCTTTTCTTCAAGCTGAACATGCCTATTTCCTTTAAATTTGCCTCATATAAGTTGTCTTCCAAACCTTTTATATTTTTTGTCACCCACCTCTGGACCCTAAGTTCTCTGTGACCTTTTATAAAATGTGAGGTTAAAAACTGCTCTAGATGATGCCTATCATATTCTGTCTTGCATGCCTTTTCTGAAGCTGCATCATACTCAGTATGAGTCTGTGATCCACCAAGACTCCTAGATCGGTCTTTCTAGTGCTGCCATCCAACCAGTTATCACCTATTTTGCATATGCATTTCTCATTCTTCCCGACAGTTATAGCACTTTCCCTTGGTCAGCATTGATCTTCATCCTATTAGTGGAAGCACTCTCCAGTCTGTCTAGGTCCTATTGCATTTCACTCCTGTCCTCCAACGTGTTTACAGCCCTTCCCAGTTTCATGTCATCTGAAAATCAGCTTAAGAATCACCCTATTCCAGCATCCAAATAATTAATAAACACACTAAACAGCACTGGGGCCAGGACAGACCCCTGTGGGACTCCATTCAAAACCTTCTGCCTTGAACACTGCGTGCCACCCACATGGTGAGCTCCCACAGGTAGCAGTGGCACTGTTGGCGGTGGGAGCATGGCAGTGGTGAGTGGTGAGCTGCTGCAGGCAGTCATGGTGCTGTTGGCAGTGTGGGGAAGGGGGGTGAGCACCAACCGGTGGGGGTGGCTAGCACCAACTGTTGTGGGTGGCGAGCGCTGACCAGTGTTCAGTGACCACCCATAGATGCTGTAGTAGTGGCAGCCTGTGGCAATTGGGGACTGCCTGCAGATGCCACTGGTGGTGTTGGTGACGAGGCAGAGAGTGGTGAGCAGTGACTGCTCACAGGGGCTACCAGCAGTGTTGTCAGCACCTTTTTGCAGGGGGTGCACCACCAAGCTCGGGGATGCATGTGCATCTGCGTGCACCCCCCACATGTCTCCAATGTCTTCTGCCATTCTAGCATGGTTCTGTTTACAATTACCTTTTGCTTGTGGCTATTAGCCAGTTATTTATCCACCTTATAGTAGTTTGCCCTACCCCACATTTTTTCAATTTGTTTTTAAGATGGCCATGTGGGAGTTTGTCAAAAGCTTTGCTGAAATCCAGAAACACTATATCCACTGCATTCCCTTCATCTACCCAACTAGTTATCTTGTTGAAGAAGGATATTGAGTTTGGTGCAACTTTTGTTCATAGTAATCCATGATGACCACTCATGATCAGCCTTTCCTTCTCTAGATACTTGCAAATTGACTTATGATATGCTTCAGGAACTTTCTGGGTATTGAGGTGAGGCTAATAAGTCTACATTTTCCCAGGTGCTTCTTTTTGTCTTTTAATGTGGGGCACTGTTTGCCTTTTTCCATTCCTTTGGTACCCATCTCCCACTATGTCATAAATATTATTGCCAAGGGGTCTGAGGTCTCCTCTACCAGTTCCATTAGTACCCAAGGATGAAGTTCATCAAGCCCTGATAACTTAAATTCATTCAGAGCTGTGAAAAGCTCTGTGACTGTTTCTTTCTTTATCTCATCCCTCTCCTTCCACCCATCTTTATCCAAATTGTCTTTGTTAGCTGTATGTTTGTAGCCTAATTTTTTGTGAAGATTGAGGCAGAGCTGTTGAGCAGCTTCAGCTTCTTTGCTTTTTCTGTTAAGAGCTCACCCTGGCTATTTTGGACCTAAGCAACAGCTTCCTTGGTCTTTCTTTTCTGGCCAACATAATTCATAGAATCATAGAAACTAAGGGAACTCAGGGGGTCATCTAGTCCAACCTCATGTTCAAAACAGGACCATCCCCAACAATATTGTCCCACATCCCCAACTCTATCATTCCATTTGTAAAACCTCTTCTTGGTGTCTTTAACTTTCCTTATGAGGTGAAGGTAATTTTCTACCTTTGCTTTCCTATTTTTCTCCCTACATGTTCTAGCTATTTCCTGGTATGCTTCCTTAGTGACTTGTCCATCCTCCCATTGCCTTTATGCATTCCTTTTGCATTTGAGGCATCCTAGAAGTTCTTTATGCAGCCACATTAAAATCTTGTCATTCATTTTGTGTTTCTATTGTGTCAGAACAGCTTTTTGTTGGGTTTCCAATACTGTGCACTTTAGCAGCTTCCATCCCTCCTGGAGACCTTTATCCTTCACTCTGTTCTCTCATGGGACCATGACTACTATCTACATGAGACAGTAAAAAACACTTTTTCAAAATCCTGCGCCTTAGTTCTGTTGACCTCATGTTTTCCCTGTCTCAGAATTATGACTTCTATTATGATAACTTCCTCTCAATTTCCCATTACCCTTGTATCCTATACCAGTTCTTCCCTGTTGGTCAGGACAAGTTCCAAAAATGATGACCCCTTAGTTATATCCTTAACTTTCTGGAATAGAAAGTTGTCCTCCCCACAAGTTAGAAACTGTCTCAACATGTTATGTTTGGCTGTATTATTCTTCCAGCAGATGTCCAGAAAAATTGAAGTCTTCAGCCAGTAGCAATTCATAACTCATAATATTGTGACCTTCTTGAAGAGTTTCTCATCCACCTCTTCTTCCTGACTTGGTGGTCTATAATGAATCTCCATCATTATATTGGTGCTTTATCTTTCATCTTTTATCTTCATCTAATTGTTGCCATTTTTTGCCTAACCCAGGGAACAAGTGACATCATTTTTCATATACCATCACCTACTTCCATCACCTTTTTTTCCACTTCTGTTCTTCTGAAACAGTATAGACCTCAATGTTGATGTTCCAGTCATGAGAACTGTCCCACTAGGTCTCTGTGATACCAGTAAGTTCATAGTTCTTTTCACAGTCTGTGGCTTCCAGCTCATCTGGTTTATTCCCCATACTTCTCACATTTCAATGTATGCAATGCAAATGAAAAGTATGATATATATATATCTTTGCATTTGCATTGTATGATATATATACTTTGCATTTGCATTGCATACATACAAATATATTTTGCATTTTTACCTACTTGTTTCCCTTTTGCCACAGTTGCCCTATGGCTCTCTGGCCTTTTCTCAGAGTTGAGCTTCTTTTAGTCTATTCCCCTCTAGATTGGTTGCTCTGTTGCTAGAGAGTTGTTTTCATAACCCCCTAGTTTAAAGAGCTTCTTACTAGGTTACCCAGGTGATGCCCAATTTTTTTTTTTCCATTCTGGTCAGATGGATCCTGTCTCTTGACAGAAGTCTTCCTCCACAGGACATCTTCCCATTGTCAAAGAATCCAAAACCTTGACATGACTATCACCTTCTCAGTCACATATTAATTTCTATGATATCATGGTCCTTTCCTGGACCCTTACTTTCCCTGGAAACAATGATGAAAACACCATTTGTGCTCCAAGCTCCTTAGTCGTCCTTTCAAGAGTCTCAGTCTCCCCTGGTCTGCTCAGTGTCATTTCTGGCAGCATCATTGGTGCCTATATGGACAAGTAGGAAAGGGTAGTGGTCTAAGTGATAGATAAGCTTTCACAGTCTTTCTGTGACATCCTGAATACAGGCTCCAGGCAGACAGCATGCCTCCTGTGCCCCCAAATCTTGATGATAACTTGGTGCTTCTGCCCCCAAAAGAAAGGAGTCACCAATCACCAATCTTCTCCTCTTCCATCTTGGTGTAGTAGTCTTGGGCCCTGCACTTCCAGCTCTCTAGATTGATGAGTACTGTGGAGTCCTGCTGCTGACATCCTAACTTTTGTCTTTTCCCCAGCTCTTCCACTGTGGAGTTCTTGAATGTGTTTTCTGACTTAAATCTGTTTCTCTTGAATTCTAAGGACCCTCCTTCTTCTAGTAGTTACATGCTGTCACTTTTCTTTATTCCCTTTGGCATCTTCAGTGCCAGCTTCTCTTGACTGCTACCCATGGATATCATGGATAGCAGTCCAGAGAAGTTGGCACTGGAGCTAGCATACCTGTGCATCCAAGCCTTCAGTCTTTCCCTCCAAGATTAATACAAGCATACATGTGATGCATATGAAATGGTCTGGACCCTCTGGAAGGAACACAAACATGGCACATCCAAGACAAGGCTGTAAAGCAAAGTGAAAAAAAGTAAAGCAAATCAAGGCACACAGGTGTGCATGCATGCAAACACACACACACGCACACCCTTCTGTTTCCTGGCTTCCTGCTGCAGCAAACTCTGTCTTTCCCTCTTCTTTGTACACTGCTCAGGAATGAAATAGGTCTAAAATTCTTTCAAGCTAATTGCTCTTTACTAGGTTTCAAAAAGCCACTACTTGGCCTGTCACCATTGAAATAAGTCAGGCATTGTACAGACTGAACAGCCATTACCATATGTGCCAAGTTCTTGATCATCTTGATTCAAATGTCACCAACGCCTATCATTTCCCTTCTTTTGTGGCTTTAATACTGAAATTCAGGTCTTCTACTGAGAAAGAGTCAGAAAGGTTTAGGTTACCTGATGTTTATGATGATATTCACTGAGTTTTTGAGAGTTGTTGCACACTTTTCTCACTGACCCACCTGGTTGGCTTAGATGTTATAATGCTTATTAGTCTTCTTCACATCTTCTAGGAACTTACTTTTTTTCCTGCTGTGAATGATACTGGATTCTACCTAATTTTGCCAAGATTTCTGGTTTTCCCTGTCATGTTGTCATCAAATGGATCATCTTAACATTTTGCCAGTTTACTTTATTTATCTCTATTCCATTGGGTCAGAACTGTTGTCATGGTCCAGCATAAGCTTTCTGCACTGGTAAATTGGTGTACAACAGACAGAAGCAAGATCAGGATTAGAGCTATATTGTTACCAGCCACTATTAAAAGGGCTGGGAAGTTTCTAGTCCTAGATCAGGTTCAACTGAAGTATTTGCAGTTCCTTATGAAATCTCTCCCCCTTCTCCATTTTCTTCAGTTCTTTATATAGCCCTACTACGTGCTGTGACTATTGAGATTGGTAATAACAATCTGTAATATACTTCTTGGCTCTAATGAATTGCTAAAACAGATATATAGGTTTGGCATTTTGTAGATAAACATAATGGAGACTTTGCCAAGCTCAACAGTAAAAATTGGAATGATGTTGATGTTAGGTGGGAGAGGAGGTTCTCACAGTCTTGTATGTGAAGATAATGTTGGTTTTGGGATTAACAAATGCTATTGTCTTATTTTGTCTTTTGATAGCTGATGTCACCCTTCTTGTTCAGGGGCACTGGTCCTGCAGTTCACAAAGCTTCTGCTATAAGAACCTAGTATTGGCATATGGCATATAGACTGCGATCAAATCTTGTTAAGTGAAAAGCAATCCCTCAGAATTTTGGGTGAAACTATCAGAGCTGGTCCTAAGAAGGATCCATGATGTCCTAAAAACTTAATGTACATTGGTTCTGCTTATGTCTTTCTTTATTTAGGGTCATTATGAGCAGTGCTATAAAGGATTTATCAGGATTATAGATCTGACAGCTTATAGAGCTGATGGACTACCAGACTCCTGTGATGGTTTCCAGCTATTAAATAGCATTAAAATAAAGTAAAAATACATTACACGGTTGTCAAACATTACTCTCTCCATTTATGCAGTAGCTGAATGGCCCCGGTGATGTTATTCATTAGCTAGCACGTTGGGATTTGGTATGTGTGACCAAAAAAAAATATAAGGAGAGCATGACCATAACCTAAAGTCCCTCTTAAGATGAGACGCAGCCTCTATAAAAAAAATTAAACCTCCCAACCCCTATTAGACTATCTAGAAGGCATGCTTAATACTACCATTTTATCCAGTGTGTGCTGCTGCAGTTAAGTGCATGCCAAGAATTGTGAGTGAAGTCTATTTAAAAACTTCCACCTTAAAATGAAAAGAATGTATGATCTAAGTAACCAGGCTGTAGACTCAGCTATGGAACTTTTTACTGAAATCCTTAGCTCAGATTTGTATTAACCAAAGAGCAAGTGCTATACAGCCATTTATTCAAGATAGAAACAAGGGCCACATCCACATGAGTGTGGACGTTTGGTTCCCCGGGAACAAGTAGCAGTGGCACAAGGTGTGCCACTGCTACTTGTCTCTGGGGAACCTGTGTGTCATGCACCCTCTAGTATGTGGCAGGTTACCCCAGGTGGGGGAGGGGAGTCTACCTAGAGAGACCTACCTGAAGTTCTAGGGGTCTCCTGGGGCTTCAGCAGCAGTGATCCTGCCACTCAGAGTTTGGGCAATAGCTGGAGCATAACTCCAGCCAGCCAGGCTCTGATTTTGGGTGGCTCATGCAGTCCTTGCATGTACCGCTCTGCATTTTTCCTCTGCTGTTTTTTTTTTTTTTACCCTGAGATCTCCCAGGTTCAAACCCCACCCTCCTATGCTGCTACCTTGCAGTGCACAGAGCAGCTGAATGTTCCATATGTGGCACCACAGATGTGTCTGCAGTACTACGTACTGCATGGCCATGTTTGTCTGGTTGCAACCAAGGGTAGCAGTATAATCTTCATATGCTTTTTTTTAGGTCAGTGTCTCAATGCAGTTTTCAGGATCCTAGGTCAGGAATAGGAGCCACCCCATTCTCTTCTCCATGCACCAGTGCAACAGTCCACTAGGAAACTCAGTTTCATAGTGTATGGGGTCTTCCTGTGCACAGTTCTTTAGGACAGTGGACTGACTTTCCATGATTAATGGGATTTCATGTAGATATCAGAACTGGTGGGATAGTTGCATGTGGAATAGGAGTGCACCAACTCATACAAAAATTAGCGGACCCAAGAAAAACAATATTTGAGGGAACATAGAGCCCTGCTGTAAGAGAAAGTCATTTGATGTGGGGGAGGGATTGTGGGAATCTGCCTGCACCTACAGTTCACTCTTTCAGTGAAGGAATGTGCTGAAGTGGTGAGAAACCAAATGTTTTCTTTATATGAAAACACAACCCACACTCCACCTTATGACACTTGCCTTTCTTGCAGTTATAGTTGTGGAAAAAATAATTTCCAAGATTAAACACCACTAGGTACAGCATTAATGCATCTGTAGGTTTAGTCTGACTCTGTTTTTGATTTGGACACACCACCAGGCAATTAATTTAAATTAGGCTCAAGGAAGAGGGTTGTTATTGTAGTAGATTTCTCATCTGTTAATTTAGAAATAGCAGCAATGTTATCTGGTGAAGTTTATTTTAATTTATGGGGCATATTCACTATTTGCTTTCAGCACCATGGAAGACATGAAACGGTGGCCAGGGTTTTTGAATATTTAATTTATTTTTCCTTTAATTCTATAACATGATCCTTTAAAATATCTGGCACAGATAAGCATGGGAAAAACTGAGTAGAAGAGAAAGAAAAAGGTGCAAGATTGTTAATTTTGATGAAAATTAGAATGCAGAAGCAAACCACGGACAAAGATGCACATTTACTAATGGATTTTCTACAATCTATGGCTTGATATTTGGGAATGGTTACTTAAAAGAAGTATTTTATTTCCCTGAGTATAAGAATACATTTCATTTGTCTGAAATATACTTGTATTTATTTGAAACTAAAATGCCATGCTGAAGCCACACCAGGGTTGGCCTCAAGGCTTCTTCAAGATTTCTTCAGTAGTCTCAAGGCAGAGCTTCCTCTTGAAAATGGTGTTGATCCATGACACTGCATGGGAAAGTGGAGATAGCTTTCTCATTGAGTGTGTGCAGAGGTGTGCATATTGAAGCAGGTTTTTTTTTTTCCCCAGAGACATGGTGTTTTCTTTTTAAAAAACAGAACAGAACAGAAAATGTGCTCCTGGGATGCATTAATACACAAGTCTCAAATGTTCCCAAACAAAAAGGATAGCAGTTTAATTTGTGTCCGGCAACTTCTGGAAACATTTTCCTGTCCTGTCTTATAGTTTGGAACAAGCTATGATATAGAGCTATATAGAAGGCTTTGGTTTTCCCCCATTCCCTTGTATGTCTAATCATTCTGTGACCCATTTTCTCATAGGGTTTTTTTCTGTATTATTCACTTCCATGTCTCCTGTTGCTCTGAGGTACTTAGGTGGGTCCCACTGCTATAGGATCTGAGTGATTCACAGTCATAATTCTCTTTAACAAGTTTGATAACTATAAACAAAGTGCTATGTTAATAGAATGTGATTAAAGTTGCAAATCAAACACTTAATAGGTAAGAAATGCCAAACTTCAATGCACTTTGGATTATCCCCCTTCCCCTTTCTTATATGACAGTCTTTAATTACATGATTGCATACTGGGGTTTTTTTTCCCCACTAGACCTTGCATCATTCAATGCATAGGTACTATTCACTTAATTATTAGCTATTCAGTAATCTTTTCATCCTTGTTGTTCAGTATGATTCGATACCATATTTTCTGTGCACAGTTTAACCCTACTTTGAAGGCAGAAGTATTGATTTCCTAATGGGCTGTTTTATAGTGCTCGTGCTGCTGCTGAAGCTGCTACACTTCATACAGATAAATTAAATATGTATTGGGCCAGGAGGAAAAACTGACTCAGCAGATCATGGTTGGGATCACATGGGAGACCTGAATTCTGAATCACACAGAGCAGGGATTTGAACAGAACTCCATATTTAAGATGGCTGCCTAATTATTGGTTATTTTGGTTTAATATGTCATTCAGTCTTTCAATCATACAGGACGCATCTACACACGTTGCCAAATGGCAACATTGCTATAGCCTCTGTGCTTTAGTACTTCCTTTTGGATTACTGCAATGGATAGGCAAGGACTAAACTGCTCTGTCATGCATGACAGAGTACTTTTGGAACCACCCATACTGCACCATGCATGTGGCACATAGTTAAATGTTGCTGCTACATCACCGTAGCAGCACACTAAAATGGGGGAGCACACTGGTATGGTGACTGGTACAGTAACGTAGCTGCCAATCACGTGTAGACTTGCATGATCATTATGTCTCCATAGTGCACTGTACAGCAACACAGCACATTGTTATGGAGACATAATGTGTAGACATGCCCAGAGTAGGTTTAGGCACCTAATTCTACAAGAAGGTAGATTGTGATTTAGGGTCTTGAATGACCAGAATATATTGTGTAGGCATACATTTTTGGTCTGGCAAGGTGCTTAGAAAACTAAGCCTTGCTCCCGTATTCTGCACTTCATGCATGACAGAGCAGTTTAGTCCTTGACTATCCATTGCAGTAATCCATGGTGAAAAAAACATGGCTCACTCAAAGCAGAGAATTCACATAATGAGGAACAACTCCAGTTTGATATAGCCACACAGCTCCAGGGATATGGAAACAATGCACAAAGATGGAATAACTTTGTGACTCTTCAGAGGGCTAAATTTTGCTTTGCCACTGAGACATGTTCAACTTAGTCCCTAGCTTTTCCAAGCTAACATAATCAGTCAGGGGGAGAGATTCTCCTTCACATGTATAGATGTATATTTCTCCTAAACTTTCAGTGGAGAACTAATATACTTCTGGAGACACATCAAGCCAAGTTCAATTTCACGACTTAGGTGAGTAAGTGGCTCACAGTTTTTAGACATTAAAGTCATACAGTGGGAACTGTTTCACCTAACATAATGGCCTGGAGCACACATCAATACCTAAATGCAATATATGCCCACAGTTATACTATATAACCCATGTTACTAACTTTTTCTGCACTGCACATTTGGAAGAGATTCAGTGATGCCTCAATAGCATCCAACTCCATTTAAATTCTGTTATCATTCATTTCTATAAGAAGCTCTGTATACAACTCTGATACTGAAGTCAATACTGTCCAATGTATGCCCCTATTCCACCTTCTGCTAAGCAGGCTGCTGTCCTAGAAATAGGGAAGCAAGCTCTTGCTCCAATATTGTGTGGGCATGTTTTATTACAGAGTCATTGGAAACAAGGTAAAGAGCAGGCTTCTTTGTGTGATGCACAGTCTGCTTGAAACTTCCTTCCAAATGGCTGAAATAGATGCCCATATTTCAGAGCCTTGGAGTACTATCTTCCTTATAGTACTTTACAAAATATTGATCATCTACCTTTGTTGCTCACACACTACCCTTTACAGGACACCAACTGCCTCTCTCTGTTGACAGATCGTTAGTAAGAGAGGGCAGGATCTTGCCCACTGGAGTTGCATCAATACAAATAAAAGAAAACGCTAGCCTGCAGTCCACAGAGTGATCTGAAAACAAATTTATCACCAGACATTTTTATACCTATGCCATGCTTCTATCCAAGCTGGCTGAATGGTGGGAGGCATCACAGGAGAATTATGGTTCTAGGAGCTATTTGACAGTTGAGTTAGTTGGCATCCCAAAATGAGGGGTGTGTTACTGAGAGGAATGGAGAATCATAAAGATTTTACATTTGTTGGCTTTATTTTTCAGAAGGGAAAATTTGAGACCTTGAAATGTTCTACTAAAAAGGAAAAAAAAACCCAAACAAATCAGGGCTTCTTTTCCTCTCCCCAAACACAGGTACACACTCTTACCTACTAAAAGTTCTGGATAATGACTTCCAACAAGCATGTCATGTATGCGAAGAAGTTAACTTTCTGCCCCCAGTAATGTTTATGCATTTTTAGCCATATTAGTCTGAAGTCAGCAGAAGGGAGGGCAGGGTGGCACCTTACAAACTAATTGAAAGAGACAAAGCATGAGATTTGCCTGACCAAGTACTCTGTTGCCTATGAAAGTCCATGCTTCTCTGAGTCAGTTACTTTTTAAGATACCACCCTGTTTTGCTTTCTATCTGCAGTTTTCCCAATGACTCTGTTATACAAACTGGAAAAAACACCAGAGCTGGAAACAAAGTCTCTCTTCCTCCTTGTGATTGTAAGTAGACCTCCTATCATGGTCTACTTACAAGGGTTTTTGCATTCTTGTGGGCCATTTCTACCCAGAATTCCTTCCCTCTTGACTGCCTAGCAGCTTAGCATCAACTGAAGCATGCTCTTAGTTCTGTCTGAGCTGAGCTCAGTGGCCTAGAATTTAGGGCACAGTCCTGGACTGTGACATCTTAGAATCATTGAAAATTAGGGCTGGAAGGGACCTCAGGAGGCCATCTAGTCCAACCTCCTGCTTAAAGAATGTCCAACCCCAATTAGATCATCCCAGCCAAGGCTTAAAAACTTGCAAAGATGGAGCTTCCACCACCTCTTGGGGTAACCTGCTCCAGTGATTTACTACCCTCTTAGTGAGAAAATTCTTCCTAATATACAACTTAAACTTCCCTTGCTGCAACTTGAGACCACTGCTCCTTGTTCTGTCATCTGTCACCACTGAGAACAGTCTAGCTTCTTCCTTTTTTGAACCCCTCTTCAGATAGTCGAAGGCTGCTATTAAATCACCTCTTAGTATGCTCCTCTAGACCAATTAAACCCAGTTCCCTCAGCCTCTCCTCAGAAGTCATTGTTCCCCAGCCCCCTCACCATTTCTGTTGCCCTCTGCTGAACTCTCTCCAATTTGTCCACATCCTTTTCTGTAGTGGGGTGCCCAAAACTGAATGCAGATGTGGCCTCACCAAAGCTAAATAGAGGAAAATAATCACTTCCCTCGACCTCCTGGCAACACCTCTACCAATGCAGCCCAGTATGCTGTTAGCCTTCTTGGCAACAAGGGCGCACTGCTGGCTCGTATTCAGCTTATTGTCCACTGTAACCCCCGTGTTCATTTCTGCAGAACTACTGAGGGTGCACTCTATACCATCATCCAGGTCATTGATGAAGACATTGGACAAAGCTGACCCCAGGACTGACCCCTGGGGCACTCCACTTGATACTACCAGATAGACATGAACCATTGATTACTACCTTCTGAGCCACTTTTCTATGCACCTTACAGTCCATTCATCCAGCCTGTACTTCCTTAGTTTAGCTGTAAGAATGTTGTGGGAGACTGTATCAAAAGCCTTGCTAAAATCAAGGTATATCACATCCACTGCCACAGAGTCAGTCACCTTATTATAGAAGGCAATCAGGTTGGTCAGTCATGACTTGCCCTTGCTGAATCCATGCTGACTGTTCCTAATTACCTTCTTTTCCTCCAGTGCTTTGAGATTGATTCCTTGAGGATATTTTCCAAGATTTGTGAGGGACTGAGGTGAAGCCAACTGGTCTGTAGCTCCCTGGATACTCCTTTTTTCCATTTCTTAAATATGGGCACTATGTTTGCTTTTTTCCAGTCATTCAGGACCTCTCCTGATCACCATGAGTTTTCAAAGATGATGGTCAATGACTTTGCAATCTCATCAGCAAACTCCCTCAGCATCCTTGGGTGCTTTCTGTCAGGGCCCATGGACTTGTACACATCCAGCTTTTCTAAGTAGTCTCTAACCTTTTCTTTCACCACTGTTGGTTGTTAACCTCCCCCCTCTCCCCAAACTGTGCTGCCTGGTGCAGTAGTCTGGGATTTGACCTTGCCTGTGAAGACTGAGGCAAAGAATGCTTTGAGCATTTCAGCCTTTCCTACATCTTTGGTCACAAGGTTGCCTCCCCCGTTCAGTAAGGGATATACACTTTCCCTGATCCTCTTCTTGCTACCAACATACTTATAGAAATCCTTCTTAGTACCCTTCACATTCTTTGCTACCTACAACTCCAATTGCACTTTGACCTTCCCCACTGCATCCCTGCATGCTCAAGCAATGCTCTTATACTCCCCCTTATTTATTTGTCCAAGTTTCCACTTCAGAATTCAGATTCTTATAGGAACTGGAATGCAGGTCCTCCATGTCCTGGACAAGTGCCTTATCTATTAGACTATGAAGCAAAATAGGAACACCAGCACCATGGTACTGTGAGCAGCATCAAAAAGTTGCTAGTCATTCGTTGTGGTCAACTACAGTTTTGGAGTCTTGCATATTTGTATGTTTTTATGCCAAATAGAATTGCAAGAGGGAATAAATAGATACAGTTCAACACCTCATTAGATATTAGGTCATGTTCATACTGCTGCAGAAGTGGGTTCTGGTGAGGATGGAGCATGACTGCAGGCTAAGGTAAGTGTGCTCTGAGGTGAGGGGGTTGGTATCCTCAAATCACCAGTGCTGGTACTACAGCTATGGTAAGCTCTGAGTTGTCTTAGTGGTAAAGCAGAATTAATCCTTAAGGTCCTTAGTCCTTTAGAAATAAGATTTTATTCAGAGCAAGCAGAGTTAAAGATCACTCTTCTCCATCCCAGTATGAGTCCTAAAACTTGTTGTGAGAAGTCATAAAACTTCAAACACCAAAGAAGTTTTCATACACGTTTCTTTAAATCAACAAAAGCTTTATTATGTGAGAGTTTTCAAGTTGTTACAATCCTTGCAACTTCGACCTTCATCTATAGCCTTCAATGCTATTTTAGTCTTTTGAAATGTTTTCTAGTTATAAAATACGCAGAAGTTGCTTTTGCCACTTACACTGATTAACTGATTATCATGTTCCCTAAGCATTTAATTCAAGGTGCATTCAGAACATCAGGTATATAACAGTAGCAAAAAGATGCTTTACCATTTTGTTCTGATATTTGTATTTACTGGGAGAAATACCAAAGAAAGGCATTCAACACCACCACTGCCACTTGCTTTAATTATCTGTGTCACCAGGCACATAGACCTTTCTGACTGGTTCCTGTATTTATGATATCATCAAACACAGAATTATTATGTCCCAAATAATAACCTAGCCAAAAGTACTCTTGGTATTAAGAAACAAAGGCCCTTTGCTTATGTAAGTATTCCTAGTTTCACATGCACAAAGAGAGAGAGAGAGAGAGAGAGAGAGAGAGAGAAAGGAATTCTTCTATGACCAGAACTCCTTGAGTTTTAATTACATGAAAAGTTTAAAGTCTGTCTTTTTTCATTACTGAGATTATTAGAGACTGGGCATATCTACATGAGATGTTTTAATCTAGAGTAGAGCAAATGCAGACACTTACTATGAAGTAATTTGCTCTAATTGTGAGTAAATACAAGTAGCAGATTTACTCATTAGTAATTACTGTGCAGTAAGGCATATGTAGATGGCTAACTGGGATTTTGCTCCTGGACAGCCTGGGAGCAGGGGGTGGGAGATTGCTCCCTGCCTTTGGGAGGTGTCTGCTGCTGCGGTGGGATCCACCACTGGAGTCCAAGCAGGGACAATATCCTCCTGCCTCAGCAGCAGGGTGCTCCCAACATCCACTCCATGATTGTGATTGCAGAGCCTAGGTTGGGAGCTCCCTGCACAGAGAGTTCCCCACCCAGCCTGGAGTTGGCTGGTAGGGCTGTGCGAAGCTTTGGGTGATGATTCAATTTGAAGGAGATTTGGCTCAATTCTGTGGCTGAATCTCTGAATCCGAATCAAATCAGGGGACCAATTTAAAGGTCCGAATCAATTCAAAGCTCTCTGAATCTTCGGAAAAGATTCGGAAGATTATTCAGGCAGTTCCCAGAGGCTGCAGCAGGGAGCTATGCTGACTCTGAGCTGGTAAGTACTAGGGGGCAGGGGAGCATGGGCTGGGGGA
>NW_005843726.1:0-20772 GCF_000455745.1 Alligator sinensis | reverse complement strand
CACCCATAGGGGGACTGGGGGAGTGAGGGGGTGAGTTGGGGGGCTCATGCAGAGCCCCCCATGCAGTGCTGGGCAGTGGAGGGCAGCAGGGATTGCCCGTTGCCCAGCGGCACCTGGTGAGCCGAGGCTTTTTTTTTTTTTTTTAAGTGCCAGGAGCTGGGGCAGCCATTGCTGGGCGGGGAGAGGGGTGGGAGATGGGCCTGGCCTGGCTGATTCAGAGATTCGAAGATTCGGCTGCTGCCGAATCTCCAAATCAGATTTGGCCGAATCAAATCAGGACAGTGATTTGAATCACCCAATTGAATCACTGTCCTCCCAATCAGCCGAAGCCAAATCCAAAGAGGATACTAACCGCTTTGCACAGCCTACTGACTGGGACCTGCCCCCAGCCAGCCCTGGGCTGTGCAGAGAAGTCTGCACATGCAGCCCAGAGCTGGCTGGGGAATGCCTGAAATAGGACAGTCCCCAGACACCTCCAGGCTGCACATGCACACTTCCTTGCTCAGCCTCTGGCTGGCTGGGATCTGTCCTAGTCAGGGACAGGTCCCAGCCTCATGTCCTAATTGGGCAATTGAGGCACAGGGCTTGAAAAGAGCTTTAGGAGAGAGGCAGATCCCAGCCACCTACCCTGATCCACTGGTTGGGCAGCTGGCAACAAGGCCCTGACTGGGTGGGATTTTCCCCATCCAGCTGGGGGTCACTGCTAGCTGCCCCCACTGGTGGATCAGGACAGGGGGATGGGACCTGCCCTTCCCCTGAAGCTCTTTTCAATCCACTTGCCCCTGATTGGGAACCCAGGGCCAGGAGCTCCCTGCTATCGGGGCAGGGGGACATCTCCCAGAAGGCATCTCCCAGGGGCAGGAAGCAATCTCCCAACCCCTACCAGGAGACAGCTGTCTTCTGGTCCTGTGCTCCCTTCCAGACCCTGGACTAGCACCCAGGGCAAGCATAGATTTCTTCTGGCTGCTGCAGGGGGCTGGTGCAGAGCCAGAGGGGATGGGAGCAAACTGCTGCCAGAGCAGAAAATTTGTTCCAGCATCCCTTCATATGTAGAATGCCTGCCAAGGGTGGATTTACTCTAAAGTAAACCCATCTCACAGTATTTGCATGTGTAGACACACCCACTAACAAGGAAAGGGGTCCAGAACCAACTACCCCGTTACTTAAAGCTTACTTAAATATCTGAATGCCTTGATAAGTTTCAGAAATTCATTTCTACCTTAACACTATATTTAGAAACAGTTTTGTCCACATAAAATTTATTTTTTCCTGACATATATATGGCCAAAAAACCCTTAATCCTTTCTTCATATATATAAAGGAAACCTTTTTATGTATAAAAATTGGGTCTACATATAATTCATCACAAAATTATCCATGGATCATCAGGCAGTCTTTAAAAGATATAGGAATGGCATGACATATTTAGATCTTATTTTACTTAGAGCATGGGTGTTATTGAAAACATGTCCATTCAATAAGCACATAGAATTCCAATCAAATGTAATAAAAGGACTACTTGTTTCTTTAGAAAAAGATTGTTATTTTGTATGGCTAATTCCCTTGCAATAGGACTGCTTCATTCCTAAAATATTTTAGGATCTTTTTTATATTTCAGCTAGGATTTGTGAAATGAAACAATTAGAGAGTATCTTATGAATTGTGCAGTAATTCATATAAAGTCTCTTGTTTTAATAAGATACAATAAGGGATTTCTTTTGAAACATTAAACAGTATTTTTTAAAAAGAAAAATAAGCCTTGTTAGATGCTTCAAGGAGGCTACCACAATCTCTTTACAATGTTATTGTCTAATATATATCTGGAGCGAAAATACCAAGGATATTTTATATGAAAATACAAAACAAGAAACTAGACTTCAGGTATTAAAATCAGACTGAGAGTTCAGAACAAAATCAAAGAGCCTCACAGACACCAAACAATCCCCAGGAAGACATTGCAGAAAATAGACTGGCTCTGCTCAGATTGTTTATTCACTTTTGAGCATACAGTTCCTTCTCTGCACTTCTCCCCAGGTAAGATATAGTTTGCTTTCTCTCTTGTTCATAAGTAGCAAAGGATATTCATGACTAAGGATCCTCCCCTCAAGCCATTTTTTCACCCCTTTAAACCTACTGCAAGACCATACCATTTGCCTGTCTAGCTTTTTACCTTGATCTGGGACAGATGTTCAATAAACCAATTTAACCTAAATCTGATAAGTCTCATACTACGTCCATCCAGGTTTACCTTAAACTGGTTATGGCCATTTTGAAAGCAGTTTATGTGCACTGGACTTCTGTTGTGTTACATAGTTGAACCAGTTTCTGATTACTTATACTGGTTTGCATGTAATTTCTGTCCCTAGTCCTTGATACAGTGTAGGGTTTTGTACCGGATACTTTGTGGCTGTAGAGTGCAAGAGGAGTTATAGTAGATGTTCTTGTGACTCTTTTGAAGAAATGGTTGCCTATGAATCCAGGGAACCAAACTCAGCAGTTCCTTCCCACATGTGCCTGGGACTTCTCCTTGCATATTGGTGGGAGAACATTGAAGAGTGGGTCCTTCTGTCTGCAGTAGTATCAGAATCTGAGCAGGCCTTAGTTGGCAAATTAGTTGAGAGATGAGGAGTGGAAGCCTTGCTCCCCTCTGTGGCAGAGTAAGGATGAGGAACAATCTAAAGGAATATGTTATATTTATAATAACTCCACCAAGGTTCCAAGTGTATTAAATATGTACAGTGAAAAATGTCAAATGATTCCTTTGTGACATGAGTTTCCTAGTTTAATAACCTATGTAATACTGGAAAATTTTCAATTTCTCCATATTAATTAACAGAAGTATTGCTCATTAGAGCTACTCCTCCTCCCCCTGCTTTTCCCTAGACAACATTAAAATAAGAACTAATGGCTGAGGAAATTATGCCTGTGAAATTACTCTAGGGTTTAAAAACAATAACCTATGTAGAGCTCTGTTCTGCCCAAATTCATATTCATTCCACCCTCCTGGTAAAGTACCTAGGGCATATTTACCCCAAACCATGGAGAACTTCCATGAGGCACCTATTCCCTAATGCCCCCCACCATAGGTGGTAGAAGACTAGAGCTAATGGGGTTTAGCCCCACCCCGCCAAAGGTGGGGCAGCAGTGACAGTGCAGAGGGCCACAGGGCAGGCCATGCGCAGGCTCTGGGTGGCTGCAGCAGGGGACATGAACATTCACATGCACAGACACAGACATGCAGCCACAGAGGTGGGCTGCTGCTGCAGGTTAGGGCTGTGCACCCTGCTGCCTTTGCCTCAGGAGTCGTGCATAACACCATGTGCCACCCACTGGCAGGCGGGCAGGGGATGCAGCACAGCCTGGCAGCGGAAGGCACATGGCATTGCGCGTGGCTCCCAGAACAAAAAAAGCAGGGTGCAGAGCCCCAGCCTGCAGTGGCAGCCTACCTTCACCCCATGCACAAATCTGGGGGGCATATTTGCACATGCCTCCCCCAGAGTGCAAGCAGTGGGAATCCCCCCATGCCCCTGGATGAGCCACCCGGGCTCTGACCATGCCATGATGTGCCTGGGGTCCCATTCACCCTAGCCCATACTCCAGCCCCGCTCCCTCCCTCACAGCTGGGGGAGGGGGGTGTCTCAACCTGCCCCCGTCCACACACACCTTCCCTCTCACCACACCCCTTCCCCTCCACAGGCTTACTTGCTGGGCAGGTGTGTATGTGTGTACTCAGCCCCACCAAATAACATTTTTTTTTCCTTTGCCTATGCCCCCTACCTTCCAAATAAAAGTAATACCCAATGACACTGGGTGTATGTGAAAAGGTTCTTCCTATGACATTTGCTGTGAATCATATTGAAACAGAAGCATTAGTTCTATTCATGAGGTAGTGTGTTTAGCATGCTGTACTGTAGTGGTCCCTGACCTGGTCCTGAGCAATCTATACATGGGACGAATTTTCAGAAAGCCAATAGGCAGCAACAATGGAAGGTGTTGGGTACTGGTAAAAACTTTTTTCTAAAATATAGCTACTTAACTATGGAGATGCCTAACTGGAATTCTTTTAAGCATACAGCTATAAATGGAGGCACTGTGTACATTAAAAAATATGTCTTAAATTGGACCTTTAGATTGTTACTTCTGAAGCCAAAGCAAGCCATAAGAAAATGGTGGAAGATGTGTAGCTTTTATACAGGTAATTGCTTCTTGGCAAGAAATTTTATTCTAACTAACTCCACTTTGTTAGGGAGTTAATTATCAGATTAAGTAATTTATTAGTTATTATTTCTTTGTACTGAAGCCACACCTAGGAGCTCAAGTCACAGACCATACCTAACTGTATAAGGTCCTGTACAAGCACAGAATAAAACATTGCCCCTACTCCAGAAGCTTATAAAGAGTTGATGTGTCTGCGCTGTAGACAATGCTGTATTAGGTTCAATGAGTGATACCTCAGGATCAGCAAGCTTGTTTCGGGTAGTTTTATTTAAAATATACTATTAGCTTTTTAATCTATCAAGTGTTGCATTTGTTCAACTAGATCCCAAATGTACTTCTAAGTCCTGGTTAAGGTGTTGTTGGATATCTACACCGGTATCCGAATGATAAATGAATGCTAACAATTTAGCATCTAGCAAACACATACATCCTTGATTTCATATTCTAAAGGACTTTATAGTAGAACAAAAATGGAGTTTGAAAACTGATAAAGATTCACTAGTTCTGAATATATTTGATTTAATATTGATTTGATTTTCTAGGTAATGCACTTGATTCAAAGGTTTTTGCATTTGATTTAGCAGATGGTAATTTTGATTCAGTATATAAAGTACATGATTTGGTAGGTGAAAAGTCTGATAAATAGTGGTTTTGATTGAAAAGGAAGTGAATTTAGTTTTATAGTTGATTTTCCCAGTGAAAATAATTTTTTGTCTGAAGAAAAAAGAAAAAGGTACCTTTGGAGCATGGTCTGTTGACTTTATCATTTAAAGTATTTTCCAGGTCCTGTAATGTTTGATGAATATTTTAAAGACAGCATATTCCATCAGTCAATTTATTCACATCAATGTATAATCTATCCAAAGACAATTTGGAACTGTTAAATGAACAACCATTTCTTCTGTGGCTTGGCATCTACAGTGGGCACATCTACACGAGACATGTTACTGGGCAATTGCATGGTTAACCCTGCAGCATGCATGCACATCTACATATGAGTGCACTAACTATGCAATAAAAACCCTTTATTGTGATTAAAATGGCTACCTGCATTTGCAGGTACCTGCTTTGCAGGTAGCCAATTTAATTACAATAAGTGAATGCTCAGTAATATAAATGCAGATGAGACCCAGGTATGCCCAGCCACTAGGGGGCCAGGCTGCAGCCAGCCCCAGGGCTATAGAAGCCTACAGGCATTTTGTGCCCTGGGGCACATATCACAGGCAGCCTGAGGGCAGTGCAGGCCCTGTGTCTGCTTGCTGTGCCTTCCTGCCAGCACCCCAGCACTACTGCCTGGTACTGTACTGCTATGTGGCTGCCAGGGCAGTGCTTTTGAGGCCAGCTGGATGCTGAAGGATGCTGCAGGCTGCTACAGCCCCTAGACAGCTGTCAACCCCCCACCCCCAACACCTCAGAGATTCCTGCAGACAACCTCTGGGCAGCAGGGCCAACACCACCTGCCTGCAGCATGCCATCAGCACCCTGCCCTATGCCTACAGGAGCTGCAAGGCATTGCCTTTGCCACATGGCTGCCAGTCACATGCTGTAGCCCTGTGCTGGGTGGTGCTGGCAGCTGCCCAGGGAGGGCAGGCAACACTGGGACAGCCACACAAGGGCCCAGAGAGCTGGTGCAGGACCCAGCATGACATTGTCCTCCCCATCCAGGCCTAGGACCACACGCATGTGAACACCTGCTCCCTCCACCTTGGGCCCTAACTGGAGCCAGCAGGAGACTGGTAACCTCATGGTTCTCCATGGAGCTGAGTTACTGCACCAGTTTGAGCAGGTGGGCACTCCAATGCCCACATTTATGAGGCCCTGTCAGGTTGGATGAATGAGAAAGGGCATGACTAGTCAGCGTGGCAATGTTCCATAAAGGTCAAGACTTTGTGGGCACAGTGCGTTGCCATGACCAACCACAATCATTGGTCTGGCTGTGCCTGCAAGACCATGCCCTTTATGCAGCAGCTGACCAAAATTCTCATACCCTGGGACACAAGCCACAACTGTGTGGTATACATAACCATGGGAGCCCTGCCCGAGTCCCTGCCCAAACCTGGTACCTCCAGTGACATGTCACTGGGGGAGAGACCCTTGGGCATGCAGTGCCCCATCCCGCCAAGCTCTCCAGCCACATGCTCCAACAGCAGCTCAGGAAGCCCTGGCCAGCACATGCCTCACCAGTTGCACAGCTCCATGGCCACCAACAAGGCACAGCCAGCCATGACATCACCTGCCCCCAGCAGTGCCAGTTTTTTCCTGGGAGGGGAGGGCCTGGATGGGTGCCTGCATGGCACACCCCAAAAGCCAAGGGCATTGGGTGCAACCACACACCATCACCAGCTGGGAGGACTGTACTGAGCTGCAAGCTATGCAAGCCCCACATACACGGTAAGCCCTGCACTAGGGGGAGGTCCCTCTCCACCCCAGCCCTGCCCCAGCTCCGGCCCCCAACTCTGCCCCCCCTCCCTGCCTGGACCACCCACACTCCCCTGGCCTGGAGCTCATCCCCAAAGCACACAGAGAGGCAGGTCACAGTGCAAAACTTTAGTGAGAAGCCCGTGCCCCTGCAGCTGGTCAGGCATGAGTCTCTCACAACCTGAGGAATGCATCAATGCCAGCAGTGATGTCCTCCTTGGCAGTGGAGGGTATGGATATATAGTGCTGTCACAGGTAGCCCTATAGCCAGTGGTGGAGGTTCCAGGGCAACTTGGGCTTCCCCCCTCCCCATCATAGCTCAGAGTCCCAAACAAGGAGAGCAGGTGCACCTGAGGCACCATGAAGCTCAGCAGCAGCAGGGCATAGGGAGTCATTCACCCCTTGGTCCATGTGAACAGCACCTCATGCACTGCCCGGGGCATGTGCACCAAGAGCACACCCAAGGCATAGGGAGAGCCCCCTACAGGGAGGACAGGGGTGCAGGCAGTTCCTTGTCCCGGTTGTCCAGGAGCCCTGCGCCCCCTGAACCCAGGCACCATGGACTGTACAGCAGTGCAGCAGAGTGGTTAGCCTGCAAGGGGAGAGGAGGGGAATGGGATCTGGAGCCGTGGCAGCAGCAGCAGGTACTGCCAGGTTCCTGGCCTGTCCCACCCTAGCCAGAGGGTGGGGAAGGCAGGTTGTCTGTGGCCAGCACCCAGCAGGCCACCAGCCAAAGGGGAATGTGTGGGGATGGGGGGGCTTGGCCATCATCTGCCTGGGCCCAGACCTGCCTGACTTACCGTGGTCCCTGGGCACCAATGCATGGCCAACCCCTGATCTGAGGCCAGGCAGCGCACAGCCCTTGGCACAGAGCAACTTATCATAGAAATATTGGAAACTCTCACAAAAGGCTTCTGTCTCATGGCTCTGCAGGGACAGCATCTGGAAGTGGTGAAGAGGCCACAGCTGGCAGCTCAGGGTCACTGTCACCTACCACATGGGCCCTGCAGATGTGCCAGCTCTGCCAGAGGTATGCTGTGGACAGACCCTCCTCCTCCAGTGGCTTGTGGTGGTCACATAGGAGTGGGAAGAGAACACAGAGGCCTGGCAGGAGGAGGACGTGGTCTACCAGAATAAGTGGCAGGCAAAGGACATCACCTGGCAGGAGATGTGGGACTGGAGTAAGGCGGTGCAGGACTTTGACAACCAGGAGTTCAGGGCTGAGCTCCTGTCCATGGAGCACAAGTGGATTCAGGCAAAACACCATCCTGGGCTGGGCAGTGCAGGCCACGGACAATGATTGTCAGGTGCTGGACACCACTCTGGACCCGATGGTGATGTTAGTGCTGCCTGATGAATGTACCTCAGCCCTAGCCCTGCAGGCTCCCTGGGAGCTGCCTGCCACCCCACAGCAAGCCCCTGCCTGGGCCTAGGAGGAGGTCCTCTACCACCTCCAGTTGGCAGGAGGTCTTCTGCCACCTCCACCTCCCTGGCTCAGCACCCCACCCTGGGTCTGCCTCAACCCATCTCCCTGCCTAGGGCCAAGTCTGCCACTCACCCTGCCTCCATTACAGCACAGAGCTGTAGCAGCCAGCAATAGGAACAGGACCCAACACCAGCCCTGCTGGCCATAAACAGCACCTGGTGGAGGAGGAACCACCTGTGCCAGAGTACCAAAGACTTCCATCACTGCAGGACATGCTCTCTGCCTACCCACCATATGCACCTCAGTGCGTGCACTCATGGGGGCACAGCAAGAGGCTAGAGTGCTGGCTGCCTGCCCTTGGGCTCTTCCCCCGAGGTATCCCTACCCCACCATCCTGCATCACAAAAATGACTTTGTAAATAGTTTTCATAGGAAAGAAGGTGTTTTATTATTGGTGGGTGAGACAGATGGTTGAGGGGCGTGATGTGAGGGGAATAAAAACTTCTTCAGATATATGTCAGCTATGAGAATGATGCTGGAAGAAGGCAGGGTGTAGGGGGTCTGTGGGTGGTGGGGCAGTTAGGCTTGAGCAGGGAACGCTGAAGGAGATAGTCAGCTAGAGCCTCCTCCACCCAGTGCCCTGGCCCCCACTGGTGGGTGTGTGGCTCTGCTGGTGCCTCAGCAGGGGGACCTACTACTGCTGCTGCCACCACAGGTTGTGCTCCCAATTCCAGGCAGCCTCCACATGCCACACCTCCTCCTCCCAGGCCTTGCAAAACAGCTCCTCTGGTCCTCACAGATGTTACGCAGCATACAGGATGTGATGATGACCCACGGAAGGTTCTCCTCAACAACTTTGAGGGAGGCAGTGAGGGAGCACTAGGAGTCCTTGAGGTGGCTGAAGGTGCACTTGACCAGGGTGTGGGTCTGGCCTAGGCAGTAATTAAAGTGGGCCTAGTGGGGGTCCAGGTGACCAGTGTAGGACTGCATCAGCCAGGGCAGGAATGGGTAAGCAGTGTCCCCGCTGAGCAGGGGTGGGACCATGACAGTGCCCAGCTGCACGTCTGGTACCCCTGGCATGAAGTGCCCACTGTCCACTAGTCCCACAAGGCCAGAGTTCTGAAACATGCAGGCATCATGTGTACTGCCTGCCCAGCCAGCACTTTTGTGCACAAATGTGCCATAATGGTCCACAATGTCCTGCAGGACCATGGAGTGAAATCCCCTGCAGCTGTAATAGGGCCAGTCTCCATGGGATGGGTAGGTGACAGGTCTGTAAGTCCCATGCAGGGACCCAATGCACTGGGGGAATCTCAGTGCATGGAACCCTGCCACCACCACTAGAGGGTCATGGAGGCAGAGCATGGTATCCTGGGGGGCCCCGCACACCTCCAAGACAGCCTCCCTGGTGGTAGCCTTGCCTACCCCAAACAAGTGTCCAGTATACCAGAGGCTGGCAGATGTGGCCAGCTTCAGCAGCATGAGGTCCAACTGGGCGTCTTTAGGGGGTACTGGGTGCATGCTGGTGTCCTTCTGCTCCAGGTGGGGCTGGAACGTCTGGAACAGGTCCCAGAAGGTGGCCTGTGTCATGCAGAAGCTGTCCAGTCACTGCTTATCATCCCAGGTTTTTTGAACAAGGTACAGCCACCAGTGCTGGCTGATGTGGCAATCCAAGAGGCAGCAGGGCTGGCAGCCCAGTGGGGGAGACAGCAGCCCTGGCAGTGGCATCATGGAACCCCTTATCAGCATCCCTGGTGGTGACAGCTGTGCAGTGCTGGCAATGGCAGCAGCCTTAGGACAGTTTACTGCAGGTGGTCAGGTAGTCACTGTGGGTGAGGTAGCCGAGTGGGGCGAGACAGCCATGAGACAAGCATGATTGGCACAGCAGGCCAACAGGGTGATCATGGCAGCCAGCAGGAGCCAGGGCCAGGAGCTGGAGGGGCCAGGGGCTTGGAGCAGCTATAGTGCAGGGAGGCAGAGTGGCCCAGGAGAAAGTGTCTGCATGCTGTCCCTGTGCTTGGCACTCTGCTCCTGGGCAAGAAAGAAGCTGGCCAGAGAGTAGAGGGTAGGGCAGGCTTTTAAAGGGGGCTGCCAGGTGCTGGCAGCTGCAGCCAGAGCCTAGAGCTCCCCCTGATGGTGGGAGGGGCCCATTGCAGGGTTGCAGAGAACTGGGAGCAAATGTGTAGATACCTACCCAAAAACCCTTACTCTACCTTAATTTATACCAGAGTATATTCATGTCTAGGCCAGAGTAAATTCATGTGTGGATGCACCCAGTTTATACTATATTATTCACTTCTTTACTTTACCTCCACTGAAGGATCTGTAGTCTTTCCGCCCCATCTTTGACCCATCTCTCCCTCTTCTTTGTTTGCCCATTTAGATCCCAGCTCCATCTTGCACCCAATATTTACTTCCTTTGTTCTTTTGTCCTGATGAACACTTCAAAGCAAATTCAGCCCACCTTTAAAAAGCAGCTTTTTCCATGTTATATAGCTTATGTTTCCTTTATTATTATCTAACTTACAAGATTTAGCATTTCCTCTTCACTCTCAGTCTCCACCTTGCTCCCTACCATAGCCATTCTTCCCTCTTTGTCCTCAATTTCACTAACCTTCTAAAAAGGTGAGAACTGTCATTCTTCTATATGAGAATACTCCTCCACCGCAGTCACTCTCAACCTATGGCTTATAGGTAACATGCTGTCTATGAGACCTGCTAATGTTGCTTGCATCCACAGAACATTTAAACAATTACATCCGAGGTTGATAGGGAGAGTAAAGTCTGAACGCTGGTTTAGATTGCCCCCCAAACAAAACAAAAAAAGCCAATGCAATCATCACATACTTTTCTCCGATTTTCTTTTTTTTTTTTTTTTTTCCTTCTCTGGAATCCTGGAAGAATCTGCTATGTGTCTTCAAAGCCCATTGGCTTATATAAGAGTTGTTTATGGATGTTCAGTGATGGCTTAATTTGGACTGTCTCACTATATTTAGAAATAAGAGAGTAAAAAAAGTGTCATATCCGGGTTGTCTAGAATATAGCACTTATCTTTCTTGAAAGTACAAGTGCCTTTGTATACTCCTTATCACTGTCTGCACCATAACACAATATAGTGTTAGAAATGACTGGATCACACCTCCAGAGACAGAAGAGAAAAGGGGAAGGGTGGGGGAAATCAAAGAAGAGTGACCTTTTTGTCTCTGAATTTCAGAGCCCTGGGCAGTGTGGCAAACCTCAGAACAAGTTCTCTGCCAGGAATACACAGAAAGGAGACAGAGTCAAGGAAGCCAGGAAGTACCCCAGCCTAGCAGAAAGGGAAAGGAAAGCTATCAGGGCAGAAAATATCATTTAAGAGTCTCTGCAGAGAGACTGGGTGATGGCCCATAAGCACAGCAGCTGCAAAAAGGAGACCCAGACAGGAAAGGACTCTCTCCACAGGAGCAAGGACAGGAATACAAGCTGCTATTTTATAGGCCCAGAAGCAAAACATGTAGCAAAAGGATTTCCAATTAAACAAGAGGAATGGAGCAAAAATGTCTCATGTCCCTTCTAAAGTGCATTAATGTAGCTTATACAGTGGTTATACCAATTTTAACATGAGGGCAGTCAGGGTCGCCGTGCTCTTCCCTACCACCTCCTTTACCGTGTCATGCTGCCGACTGGCACCTTCCAATTCACGCCCGCCATGACTTTGATCTTCTATATATATTATAGGGAGGCTGCTTTTCGTCCTCTGTTCCACGGTTATCTGGTTATCTCCAGGTCCTCTGCACTCTAGCCTTATGGGCTATGAGTGGCTCCAACTACCCCATACCACGCCCCAAGCCTCGCAGATGTAACTGACGTTGTTCTGTCTCTCTCTTTCTATACTCTCTCTGGTGCTTGGGTTCTCTGAAGCCCTGTGTCTCAAGCATCGCCACCCCCTCTCCAGGGCCTTCTCAAGCATCGCCCCATTTCCTAGGGCTCACCACAATGCTGCCCCCTTCTCCGGGACTCACCACACCCACACTGGGGCTTCTCAGCAATGCCCCCTTCTCTGGGGCTTCTCAACTGCCCCTCTCTGGGGCTGGGGTCTATGTACCCCGAATGCTGCACCTTCACTGGCACTCGGGTCCCCACACCACTGTGAGTCCCCTATGAGGCCTCCTCCATCCCCTGATAGCCTCACCCAAACCACCAGTTTAACAAATAACACAAACACAAGCCTCTTGGCTATAACATAAACAGAAGCCACCCGGCCATAACAACGATCAATCCTACCGGGAATCCTTTCTCTCCCTGCAGTATCAGATGCAGCTCCCTCATCAGGCCTCTCCTTTGTAACATGACTGAGAACTCCTTCCTCCTTGGCTGTCAGTCAGGAACTGCCTCCTGGCCTTCTGCCTGTGATTTATATACAAGCCAGGCCCTGCCCCTTCCTTCAGCTGGCTAGGCAGGCGGGGCTTATTAATTCCCTCCAGTTACCTCAGCAACCAGCACCTGAGGAGCTATCCCGGCTCTCTCAGTACCAGGCACCTTAGTGCCCTGCTACAACCACAGACCATTTTGAGCATTTTTGCATGTTATTTGGACAGATTTCCAAATTGGTTTTATAATTTACACCAGAGGTGTCAAACATAGTCTGTGGCCAGATCTGACCCACAAAGCCATGCTATCCAGCACATGGGGCTCCTGGGGAAGCTGCAGTTTTGGCAGCAGGGTGAACAGCATCAGTGTTAACCCCCACAACTCTCTGGGCTGACACAGTGACCCAGGCACTAGTAAAGGTTAACACTGCCATAACTCACCCTTTTGTCAAAGTACTGAATATGGAGACTTAGTTCAATAGTGGCAGGATGAATGACTCTGGGATGAAAACCTGTGGCTGTGTCCCCACAAGCAGGGGCATATGGTTGCCATGGAGAAAAAAGCAAAAATTAATGCTGCTACTTTTTGCCTAACACATGCCCCTGCATGTGGGGTTACTGCAGGGAAAAATGCTCCATGTGGGATAGGGGAGGCTGGGGGCAGCTCCTGGGTTGGCCCCAGCAGGCTTACCTGTGGTTCTGGGGGCCTCCCAGGGCTCCAGTGGTGGTGATCCAGGCATGTGGAGCCTGGCTGGTAACCACAGCATGGCTCTGGCCTGCCAGGCTCCTGTTTTGTGCAGCACATGCTGCTGCCATGTGTGGCACCCCACTTTTTCTCTATATGCTTTTTTATATATACCAGGATTTTCCAGTATCTAAATTTGGCTCTGTGCTGCAAATATGTAGTGCAGAGAACCAAATCACATGTGTGGGGTGCATTTTGCAGCATCATAACATCTTTGAGGCACCAAAAAATGCAATTCCATTTGTGTGGACATGGCCATGGGTGCCTGAGAGACTGTGTTGGCTCACGGGACCATGCAGGTGGGTTAACATTGCTACTATTCACCCCACTGACATTCCTGGGTACAAAGGATTCCCATTGTCTGGCTTTGGCCCGGGTGGGGGCGGGGAGCAAAATAGTTTTACACTCCTACTTTACAGAAAGGGAAATGAAACAGCTAATACTGTGATGAATTTTAGCTTAACTCTCAAGCAGAAAAATGAATGAGGGAGAAATAGATGTGTACTGGATTGGAAAACTCAGTTAGCCCCAAACAATAGCAAAAAGACAACAATAAAAGGGAGAGCATTTAGCAAAGGTAGTGCAGCATGCAGAACCTGTTAGAGAAACCACCGGAGTAAAAGTTACAGTGAGTATGCTGGAAGGTTATGACAGAAGCTCTGATCCAAGAAAATTAAGTTTGCTTAAAGCCTTCAAGAGAGAACACTTTAATGGTAGAGGCTAAACAAAACCCATGAGAAGGAAAAAAAGACAATGAGCTCTGAATAAATACATCTTTCATAGGATCAAGACCAATTTCTGTATTGTTTTGTCTTCTCATTTACACTATCAGTTTCACTAGGGGTGGCGGGGAGGGGGGAGGGAGGAGAAGAGCAGTAGCCAAGAAAAATACTTTTTTAAAGAGAGCGGGTAAATATTCTAAGACTGCCTACTCGCCAGATTGTAAAACGTATTTACAGACTTACTAATGCAAACAGATACCTACTTTAATTGTCAGAAGTCCACAAGTGCCCTATTGCAATCAATGAGAATAAGCCACCTTCACACTTTTTGCATTCTGCTAATGGCCTAGATCAGGGCTGTCAAATTCACCAGCATCCCCAGCTGGATCTGGACCAGGGGGCCATATTCTGACTGCAAGGAGCCTTGTGGGCTGGATCCAGACATGGCAGTAGGGTGAGTGGACGTGATGATAGGAACAGCTGAGGCTGCTGCTGACCCATGCCCAACATGGCTCCATAGCTGGGAATTTCAAAGTAGGCCCTGCCCATTCTCACACCATACCAGCTTTAAAAATGGGACTTAAGTTTTCAAGGGGTACTTTAATAATTTTTATCACATAATTATGTAGCGGCCGCACCGGCTGTGGCACGGCATACTCACAGCTTGCTGGCTTGAGCAGCACACTGAGCCATTGGTGGAATTTCTTCCACCAGTCAGGAGAGGGTGCTCCCCCCCCTTTCCTGATTGGTGTGTTTAGTATCCAGGGGCAGAGCTCCTGGGAGGAGGGGTCCTAGCGAGGTTTTTACCCCTCGCTCTGATTGGACCTTTTGTGATAAAGGGCAGAGTCCCAGATGGCTATAAAAGAACAGCATGTTCTGCTGGGAGACCTGCCTGGCAAGGGACAAGAAGAAGAGAGGAGCTGAGAAAAGCTAGGGAGAGCTGCTCCAGCAGGCAATAGCCCTAGGCTTCTGAAGACACCACTGGAGGAGCTGCCTCCAGAACCTCAGCCCTGACAGCAGGGAAAGCCTGCTCAGGCTTCACTTTGTACACACTCCAGTGCACAGAGCCTCTGCCCTGGAAGAAGGGAGAGCCTGCTTATGCCCTACAGGGTGCACACCCTGGTGCCCAAAGCCTGGGCCCTGGGAGTGGTGAGAGACTGCTCGGGCTCGTCAAGGGGCACCTGCCCTAAAGCACTTTTGGAGTGTCACCAGCCCCTTTCCTCTCACAGGGACACTGGGCCTAGGCCCAGAAAAGGTGGGCCGAGCCCCCACCCCTTGTCTCAACAGAAGGTGAGGCCTTGGAGGTGCCCAGGGCTAAACCCCAAACTACGAAGAAGGAAACTCCTGTGGCACGCCAGAGCAGCAGCCAGTGTTGCCCTGAGGAGTCAGGCCAATGCTCAGTATCACAATATTGCTTTGTTAGACAGGAGGGTGTGGTGTACAATTGCACATACACACATAAAAATCAAATAAGCACACATACACTCACTAGGTGCATACACCCCTACTAGGCATACACACTCACACTAGCAGCTACATGCTACACACACCAAATTTAGACAGAATCAGTAACCAGTTACCAACACCTGTGCATCCAATACACATACGTGGATTACTAATTCATATACCACACACACACACAATGATATCTATATATGTGTATATATGTGTATTCACTAATTCACACACATACCACCCACCTACACATACACACAGGTGAGTTCCTAAGTTGGGTGTTGTGATGTGTATGTAAGTATATGCTTGCTGTACTTGGGATACCTGGGGAAAGGTTAAGGTAAGAAAGTAAAAGTGTAAGGATTTAAAGTTACCAGGGCCGGGATTAGAACCAGTAGACTGCAGGCTCCTGGGCTGAAGAACTGAGGCTTGGGGGGTAACTTTAGGTTAATTGATCTTAATTGATTAAAAAACAAAAACCAAAGCCTGCAAAACAGGGAAGCATGCTGGCACAGAGTCTGGAACTGCAGCCAGAGCTAAAAAGGTAGGTGCTGGAGAGGGAAAGTGGGACTAAGGGAAAGTGGGGGTGTTAAAGAGGGGCTCTCGGTGTGGGGGAGCCAGAGGATGGCTCCGGGGCAGCTACAGAAGTCTGGGAAGCTGCAGGGGTGGGGGGAAGCCTGAAACCAGAGAGATGGACAGCAGAAAATCACTAGAGAAAAAGCAGCAGGAGAGACTGAAAGGCAGCAGGGGCAGCAGGAAAGCAGAGAAAGACAGCAGAAAGTCACAGGGAAAAGGCAGTAGGAGCCTAGGAAGCAGGGGGACAGCAGAAAATCAGGCTTGGTGCAGGGGCTGAAGTCCACTGAAGTCCAGGAGGAGAGAGACAGAGAGAGAAAGAGAGTCCAAATTGTAGGAGGAGGTGTGCAGGTAATATCAACCTATCCCAGGCTGGAAGTTGATCCTCAATGGTCAGTCGGGGTCTCCTTCAGCTCAGTGTTGTCCAGAGGGGGTCGCCGGCAGGGCCTCTGGGGTGGATAGGTGACGTGAAGCTGGTCTGATCCGGATGGAAATGGCGTTCCCACTGGGTCTGTCTTCGCTGCCCCTTTTTATAGGGACAGACCATGTGTGACCCTTGTTACAGGAGGCATGCCCAGGCATGGGTCAGCCCCTGATGTACTGAACATGTGTGCTCCATGCAGGGATGTACAGTTTCGGGTGTCTGTAATGGTAGGGTACAATGATAGAGTTGCTGGATCTGCAGGGTCTTTTGTTTTTCAAATGCTGGTTCTTGTCTCTGTTGCTGGGTGAGGTCCGGTTCCTGGGTGAATCAATGCTGGGTGATTGCCTGGTCATTACAGGCCATTCAGTAGAGGCCTGCTACCATTGTATTTCATTCATTCTCAATCATTCTCATTCATCGAGGAACCAATTGACATGGGAGGGGTACAATAAATCATATTATTGCAACATGGGATGCCTAGGCACAAGACACAAGATGGAGGCTTGACATATAAAATGGAAACTTGACATGACTTTTGGTTCACTTAAAAACACAGGCCTAAACCATACAATATCCATATGAAGTAATAAAAATCAATACAAAAATGATAATAATACAATATACAACAGTAAAAATTAATACAAACCTAATAATATGATATAAAACAATGGATATCCGAAACCAAAAACTTGCTAGCAAAATAAAAACGTTTAAAGCTTATCCTAAGTTTGAGCTCACTTATACTTATCTATAGGGAATAGAGAGGGAGAGAAAAGTCAGAAATGGTTGGGGAAGGGGAGGGAATGCATTTTAAAATTTAAAAAAAGGAAAAACTGGGGGTTTTGCTACACCAGTCCACAATGTGGGGAAAACAAGCCTACAGCATCCCCGCTTGGGGCAACTGTGAGTTCAGGGGAGGAGCTAGTGAAAAGGGACCCCTCACCCCACTCCTTTCAGAGAACTGGGTGAGAGCATGCCCTACAAAATGAGGAGATGTGCCTAATATTTTGTAAACTGGTTGTACTGTGTGTTATGCTCTATTTTAGCTGGTAAATCAGTTTAAGGTTGTTATTTTTCTATTAGAGTCTATTGTTGAGTATTATATTGGAAATCTGGTACTTATCTGCTGGAGGCCCACATGGAATCACCCTGTGGGCCTAGTGGCTTACCTTAAGGATCTTGGGGTCCTGGGTAAGGGGGATGCTCTCAAAACATACCCCGTGCAACCCCATTCCCGAATATAGTTATAAGTGTATGTATAAGAGTGTACAGTGGTTAATTTTCTCTAATATTATCTATTGGTTTTGGAGATATATATATACATATTTTGCTATATAATTATTTTTATGTTAGATATATTCTGTATATAGTTAAGAACACTTTGTGTGGTGTGGTTCTATAGAGAACAGAAGGATCTGTACCCTCTCACAGCAACCCTCTCACAGCACTGTTGCCTGCCCACCTATCCCATTCAACTGAGCATGGGGCACACTCTTGGGTGGACTCGGGTTACAATTAGTTTGGCATATAACTAGATAGGAAATAATGTATAACACTGAACCACTGAATTCTTTAGAAATAGGAAGCTCCAGGAAATAATAGTTTTGAAATCACTGCTGATAAAGAAGAAAACAGAATGAGTAAATCTAACAAGTTTAGCTTAATCATGTTTGCAAGTAGTAGCATATATAATCTAGTTATGATTTATTAGGAAACATAACATTTGCTAGTACTAACTGAATTAAACATCTAAATTTGGAGTCATTCTTAAATTGATTGCATATGGCAGGTCAAATATCCATGTATTTTCCTTTGTTAACACTGGTTCTATTTCAGATTCAACAGATGGGTCTAACTTTTGTAACTTTCAAGCAGATTTTACATACATATACATAAGCTGTGTCAGTGATAGTTTTCCACTATCATGGATTTGTCATTTATTTTCTTAATGCTGAATTTTAATATCAGTTGCTGTCAGCTTTGAAGACCAACACTTTAAATAAATTCACAGGCAATGTAAAATGCAGTTATCTAGCTGGTTTGCTAATACATCTTCAGAGACCTAGAAAAGCACACTACCTGGTAAAATTAATGCCTAATTTGCCTCCATAATCATTTTATTTCATGCGTTTTCCAGGATTATTTACTGTACTGGTTTAAAACCTGTTTTGTCCTACATGTTATCAAGCCAGTAATATTGATGTTACCATCAATCAATCTATTTAAGCTTTCAGAACTTTTCAGGTAGGTGCTTTTCAGATAGCTTTTAAAGGTCCAATATGCTTTTGTCAAGAATTCTGAAAGAAGGTAAGGCATGGAGGTGAGCAGGGCATGAACCCCAAGTACTCTGTAAGGAGGGAGTAGGGGGCACCATATGGGAGCTGGCAGCACCTCACTAGGGCTGTGCAAAACTTCAGTCCCTGATAAGATTCAGCAGAGATTTGTCCCGATTTGGTGGCCAAATCTCCAAAATCCATAGATTTCTTAGACATTAGGGGCTGGAAGGGACCTCATGAGATCATCGGGTCCAGCCTCCCCTGTTTTTTGAAGGCGTCCATAGTAGGTGCTTGCACCACCTCTTGGGGGAGTTTGTTCTAGACCCTGGACATAATCAAATCAGAGGACCCTTTAATCTCTCTGAATCGGAACCCTCCAAATCTATTCAGAGAGATTGGAAAAGATTCGGTGATTCGAACATAAGCACAGCTTTAAATGTTTTTTTCTACATACCTCTAGGTAGCAGACATCATGAATGCTGGGATGGTGGGGTGCATGGAGTGTCCCACAGAAGCATGGAGTGCTACCCAGTGCACTCTCTGGCAGACCTGGAAGTGGACCAGAAGCACTTCTGGTTCACTTCCAGCTCTGCCGGAGAGTGCACTGGGGGGACCTCCTCACACCTCACTCAGTGACTGGTGCCTCCTGGGCCTGGGGGGGCACCCAGGGTCCTCCCATGGCCAATAACTGAGCCCGGGTGTCATAGGGGGGGGCAGTATGCTCCCCATGGACCCGGGAGTGGACCAGAAGTACTTCCAGTCCATTTCTGGGTTCACCTCCGAGCACACACGGGTGGAGAGCACTCACACTCCTGTGGGATGCTCCATCCACCCCAGCATCACAGCATTCATGAGCTGCACCTGGTACCTCAAGGTATATAGAAAAAACATTTAAAGCTGTCTATGTCTGAATTGCTGAGTCTTCAGTCAGCATCGAATCTTCAGATTCAGATTTGGTGGAATTGAATCGGGGACAGTGATCTGAATCAATGTGGCGAATCACTGTCCCTGATTCGGGCTGAATCCAAATAAAAAAGGGCCCATTTCACACACCCCTACACCTCACCCTCTTTCTCCCCATCCCCCTATCCCACCATTCCCCCCACACCTTTCTAGCAGTGGCTCTGACTCTGGGAGGGCCGAGTGGCAGTAGAGCAGGAGTGTGTGTATGACTTACTGAGGCTTTGGTCTTTGGTGAAGTGCATTCTAGGAAATTAAATTCTAATTTGAGGTTTTCTTCCCCTAGGGGAGACATCAATTCTTTTTACCTCTGAAAACTGGTGGGGGGTTTTGGCCACTCAGCATATGTATCAGGAGCAGAAAAAATAGAAGACAATATCTCCCATAAGAGCAAAAAACATCCAGTCACAGCTCCAGTACCACACTGGAGCCTTCAGGTAATTTTCATGAAGGTCAGCCATCATCATGGGTTTGTTGCAGGTAGGTCTTGCTTGACCAATCTCATTTCCTTTTATGACCAAGTGACCTATCACCTGGACAAGAGAGAGGAGATTGGCATTGTATATCTTGACTTCAAAAAAGCCTTTGATCTGGTATCCAATGATCACCTCTTGGCAAAACTAGCCAACTGTGGCCTTGAGTCCACCACGATCCACTGGCTGGGGAATTGGCTCTGTGGTCGGACCCAGAGGGTGATGGTTGATGGAAGTCAATTGTCGTGGTGCCCTGTGATCACTGGGGTCCCCCAAGGCTCTGTTCTTGGGCCTATATTGTTCAACTTCTTCATTAATGATGTGGACATTGGAGTCAGAAGTGGACTGGCCAAGGTCACTAATGATAACAAACTTTGGGGTAAAGCATCCACACCTGAGGACAGAAGGGCAATCCAGGATGACCTTGACAGGCCCAGGAAATGGGCAGATGAGAACCTGATGGTGTTTAACACCAAAAAATGCAAGGTTCTCCACATTGGGAAGAAAAACCTGCAGCATCCATATAAACTTGGCAGTGCTACACTGGCTAGCACTATGGATGAAAGGGACTTGGGGGTCATGATTGACCACAAAATGAACATGAGCCTTCAATGTGATGCTGTGCCTAGTAAAGTGAGCAAAACGCTGGCTTGCATCCATAGATGCTTCTCAAGCAAATCCCGGGACGTTATTTTCCCATTCTATTCAGCTTTGGTGAGGCCACAGCTGGAGT
>NW_005843725.1:49945-58640 GCF_000455745.1 Alligator sinensis | reverse complement strand
AGGGGAGGAAAGGAGCTGCAGAGAGCACCCCCTGGCATCGGGGCAGCAAAATGGGTAGCCTCCCACTTAATGGACATCTATTAATTAATCAATTAACATCAAGGCGTGGCAGATGAGAAGGCAGGTGGTTGGCTCAAGAACAGGTGGGCGGGCCACAGAGATCGGCCCAAGTAGGCCCCCTGTTATAGCCCTATATTAATTAAAAAGTTAACTCTTGTTAATCACAACAAACCACACAGCTCACATGAGTAGATGCTCAGCATTGTGCATCTTCTTTCTCCAGTCCACTAACCACTTTTATGAAGTATAAGCAAAAGAATACAGCCTTTAAAACAGCCTTTAAAACAGCCACAGATAGTTAGTAGAGAATTCACATTACATAGGGGAATTCTGGCAGTCCCTGGTATCTGCTGAGCCAGCCCCTCCCCTCAACAATATCCCTACAGGAGGGACAGTATGGTACAGAAAGAGATATGGGATGTGTATGGAGCAAAGGATGAGTGGGAGGCATGAAACTTTACTACACCAGATCCTACACTAGCATAATGTCCACAGTGGTATGAATTAGTAGAACAGGCACCCTACTACTCTAAATTCCACCAGGGCCAAGCAGCTGAGGGTTAGTGTTACTGCCATCCAGTTTCCTGAGATTACTATGCAGATCTGATGTGATGGGGAGCAGTCAACTAGAATATTACCATTTATTTTAACAAGAACAGGTTTGGCCTAGTTTAGTGCTACTCGCATTTTTGGCCCTATAGGCCAGATGAATGGTGCGGGCTGCACTGAGCCTGGTGTGTTCCCCATGCACCAGGATTGGGCCTCAGGCCCTGGATTTCTGTGTCACCTCCATCCAGCTGCTGATCCTGGCCACGTCGGGGTGGTATGGGACCCTGTAACCTGATCCTGGTGCAGAGAGGTGGCATGGGGCTCCACACCACTCCTACCTGGCAGGAATTGGGCTCGAGGGGCACTGCTCTGCCCCTGCCTGTCTTCACGTGCTGGAATTTGGGCTTCACCATCCTTCACACCCAGTATAGAGCACGGGGCCATAGCTTGCAGGACTCCTTATGGTACCCAAGGGGAGCCCTGCAGGCCAGATTACAGTGCCAGGGGCTGGATCTGGCCCATGGGATGGGGACTGAGGACCCCTGGCTTAGCTGATTTCAAGTTCACCATACCTTAATTCTGAGTTTTTCAAAGTCACCCAGTTATTAAAATTAATGAGGACCAGGTTTTTAGTTTTCTTTGACAATTTCAGCCTTAATTCTTTTTATTTGACTATTATCATTTTCTGTGGCTGTCCTCGAATGTAAAATACAAAGGGTTCTGTGATCATCAGACTGAATACAATATAAGTAGCGACCAATACAGCCCTGATCCCACAATGCACTTGAATATGTGCTTTGTTATAAGCACGTGAATGTTCCTACTGACGTGTTTGACAGCCTATTTTTTTAATGTCATATCCAAATTTATGTCCCAATACATGAACTTTCTGCCTTAGCAATAAAGAACCAGAGCATCTTCCTACACAATTCATAACACTGTGAATTATTGTATATCCTCTGACTTCCTTTAAGGCAATACTTCTCAACTTCTTTATACTCAAGGCACCTTTCTTGAGACTCAGGGCACCCCTCAGCAAATGCCAACTCTTAGTTTTCACTAATTTTTTGCCTACAGAAAAATATTAGAGCATTTTTTTCTTGCAAAGAGCCACAGCAGGTCAGAATGGTTTTAACACTATGGATTAATATTTGAAATATCTTGATTTATCTTGTGAAACATGTTTGCACACCTAGCAGTGCTAACATTGGATGGCACTCCATGGCACCCTTGAAAGAATCTCAAGGCACCCCAAGGTACTATGGCACCCTGACTGCTAGCACTATGGAAGAAAGAGACTTGGGGGTCATCATTGACCACAAGATGAACATGAGCCTGCAGTGCGATGCTGCGGCGAGTAAAGCAACCAAAACGCTGGCTTGCATCCATAGATGCTTCTCAAGCAAATCCCGGGACGTCATTCTCCCCCTGTACTCGGCCTTAGTGAGGCCGCAGCTGGAGTACTGCGTCCAGTTTTGGGCTCCACAATTCAAAAAGGATGTGGAGAAGCTTGAGAGAGTCCAGAGAAGAGCCACACGCATGATCAGAGGTCAGGGAAGCAGACCCTATGATGACAGGCTGAGAGCCCTGGGGCTCTTCAGCCTGGAAAAGCGCAGGCTCAGGGGTGATCTGATGGCCACCTATAAGTTTATCAGGGGTGACCACCAGTATCTGGGGGAACGTTTGTTCACCAGAGCGCCCCAAGGGATGACCACTAGGTCGAACGGTCATAAACTACTACAAGACCGTTCCAGGCTGGACATAAGGAAGAATTTCTTTACTGTCCGAGCCCCCAAGGTCTGGAACAGCCTGCCACCGGAGGTGGTTCAAGCGCCTACATTGAACACCTTCAAGAGCAAACTGGATGCTTATCTTGCTGGGATCCTATGACCCCAGCTGACTTCCTGCCCTTTGGGCAGGGGGCTGGACTCGATCTTCCGAGGTCCCTTCCAGCCCTAATGTCTATGAAATCTATGAAATACCCAGCTGCAGAACTAGTTCACTTGACTGACAGAAGATTTACAGCATGGTTTACCCAAGCACTGATGCAATGAACCCTAAATGCCAAACTTTCTTGTGTTCACATATTGAACTTCAGTTCATTCATTGCTTGAAGCACAAGAGTTGAACAGAATCTGATTGACTGTGACAAGAAAGGGTTCCTTAAAATTCACACTGTAGCCAAAAATAATTCTTGCATTCTTCACCACCACAGATAAAAATCTAAACCCAGTGAAGCTGTTCAGCATATGGGCTGACTACTGATTCAGATTTCCTGCAATCTAGATGGAAGGTAAATGTGTCAAAGCAACCAGAAACAGATTTCATGACTAATCTTAAATTTGAATTTCCCTTTCTCCTCACATTTGGAAGTTTTTCCATCCTAACCTCATCCTTCTCCCATTAAAACTGCAAATGTAATCAAGAAACATTTTAATAGAATGGTGCACCCATGTATTCAAAGCAAAACTAGTTCGTTAATTTCTAAAGCTACCACGAAACCTCAGTATTCCTGCATACATTTCCTGCATGCAAAATAGGTTAAGAAAAGTAGAAGGGTTGTAAGGATGCCAAGCATAAGATATTTGTTTGTAAGTAACCAATTCTTAAATTTAAGGCTAACAGTATAGTCTTTCTGTATTTTAATGGTCTGATTTCAATTCTTTAGATGGGTGGATAAAAAAAAAAAATTAAAACACACTGAAAAGTAATTGAAAACCCCTTAGAAAAATCAACAACTACAGAAAAAGATTCCATTTGGTAACTGCTAGTATCATCAAGTTACTCATCACAAATCTCACATTAAATCCCACCTCTTTCCTGTAGTTCTAACTGTTGGAATTTGAGAACAGAGCTTGTGTTCATGCTAAACTCCCACAACTAAACAACTGAATTTCCTACATCCCTTAAAATACTGTTCTTGAAAGCAGATTTCACACGGAGTCATGCAACATCCTGTTCATAGCAAAATGTTCCAGATGGAAAGTCTTTCATGCTGCTTTTATTTTTTCCCCTATTAAGCTTGCTCTGTTTCCTTTGCAAGCATTTACCCCAGGTTGATGCTACAACACTATGGCAAAAATCGAACAATTTTACGGATTATCACAGAAACCAAACCTTAAAACAGTCTAAGGGGAGGGGGGGTGAGAGGAACCCTCGCTATTCGCAGATTTTCAATTCTCAGTTTTGAATATTCGCGGTGCGCCATGCCACGCTCTCTCTCCACGCAGCGTGATGACACTTTGTTACTACACTCTGGTGATACTTTTACATTTAGTACGTTGCAGTATCAGCTAACGGTTTTATTACAGCAGGCAATAAAAAGCTAGTTAGCATTTTATTAGTATTACTGTCTCCAGCTTGTTTATCCTAGCCTATTATCCGTGCAATACAGTATTCATGGATTTCCCCATTCATGGGGATCTCTAGAGCATATCCCCCGCGAATGGCGAGGGTCTCCTGTACATACAGAAAGAGAGAGAGTACACACACACACACACACACACTCTGTATGCATATACTAGTATATATTTCTAAATGTTACATATTTGTTGTTAATTTCATATTTTAAAAAAAATCTCAACTTGCATTAACCAAATCATTAAATTACCAAAAACTTAAAATAAGAAAAATTAAAATTAACACTATTTAGCAGTCTTGTCCTATACTGCCACATAACATCCACACACTTGGCAAATACTCTTAAAACTATTTCAATTTGGCTTGTGAAGCCAAAAGTTACCTTATATTAACCAAGAAAAATCTTAATTTTCCATTACATTACACAAATGTCATTACAAATAGTTCATTATCTTGCAAAAAACTCCAGCTAAAAGTCACGATATTCCACAGATCGACCTTAATGAGAAATATTTAATGCAGTCACATTGTAAACTGTCAGCATTTCTACAGTAAGGCAATTTTCAAAGGACTAATAAAACAAACATGTTTAGATATTATTTATTCATGCTATATACTAGAAATCTATGTACAATAAACTGTCATAACCCAATGATTTTTAGTGCCTCGGCACATTGGAATTTTCCCGCCACATGGAGCTTTCTTTGCATGGTGGATTTCTCAGCTGCAGAGAGAAAACCCCGGTGCAAAAGAGTTCCCGCCACACGTATGCAAATTAGTGTCCCACTCTTGGTCAATTCTAAATTATTCCTACATGGCGGCTAGCAACTGGCTCACTAGCCGTATAAAAGGTTAGAGCAGTTTCCGCCCAAGTTGGAGGACTCCACAACCATCTCGTGCGCGCTGTGGAGCCTAACAAACTCCACGTGTGTCTTGGAGGAGGACATAGGGGCCTGATCAGCTTCTAAGCACTCCCCGTCATAGTGGAAAGATTGACGTATCCCCCGTGTTGAGCGTGCGGAGTCGTACATCGACGACTCATCTCGGTTTGGTTTGACAAGAGATCTCACTTCTGTTTGTTTGTGTGCAACTGTAACTCAAGCAAGTTTCCTTCTTGCACTGTGACCATCGGCAGTTAAGTAAAGCTTTCTTTGTACAACCAATACGCTTCCGTGCCTAACTCTACTCCGTCGTGGAAAAACCCCACCTGACGGTCCGGGCTACTGGCCATAGCCTTAGACCGCCCTCGGTCCCGACATAAACAAACATGCACACATATATTAATATTGTCCAAATCTTTCTTTAAATATTGTTTACTATACTGCACAAAATCACAGTCAAATACTGAGTCATACTTTAATTTTGAGTCATTCTTTTATAAAGGTGAAAATCCTTCTAATTTTAGATACAGAACCCAGCTTAAAAGATTATCTACAACAGTAAAAATATGCTAAAAGTATTAAACTTCAGATATGTAATCCTGATGTTCAGGTTCCCCATTCGTCACACACACTGTAAGGGATAACTGGTCCCTTCTCAAAGAATAGGCTTGGCAGGATTTGATTTTTTAAATAAGTTAACATTGATAAATGTCGATTTCACCTCACACACACACTGACAAAAAATAATTCCATCGTGAATAATTGAAATTTATAGAAAGGGGACATAAGAAAAATAATGGCTGATGGAGTGTGTGATGACGGGGAGCAGTGCTACAGAACCGTGCTGACTGTAGTTTATACTACAACTCCCAGAAACCCCAGGGGACTGGGAACAAAGGAAGAGAAAGTGACTTAGTAAACAGGGGAGCTACAGGCAAGCAGAGCCAGGACTGATGTCAGGTCTGGTGCTCAGCTGGCAGCAGCCCTATGTTAATTATGTTTGTGGGCAGTTAAACTGTGCAATCCTGAAAATTTAAATTGATAAAAATCGGAAAAAAATACACACAGATATTATCTGCCAAAATTATAAAAAAATATAAAAATTAAATCCTGCCAAGCCTACCAAAGAAGCAAGTATGCACTATAGCAGTGGTTTTCAAACTGGTTAAAAGTCACAGAACCTTCTCATATCACTTCTCCTGCCTTGGAATTGCTACCCCTATCTTAAAGACTGGCATGCAATCTGGCATGTATCCTAGCCCACTCTGCCATTACCTCCAATCTCTTTGCAGAACCTCTGATGACCTATTGCAGAACCAAACGCAGTTTGAAAACCATTGTGGTTTAGGAATAATGACAAAACTGGACTAGAACTTACTCTAGAGACATAAATCATTAGATGATCTTTTATTAAAAAAAAGAAAAAGAAAAGGAAAACAAAAGCAAAGAAAAAGAAAAATCTACCACATTATGCAGTACACTAAATAAGACAATACAGCTAAATTACTTGTATAGGTCTAGGCCGTATCTATCTGTGCTCTAGCTTATATCAACTACCTAGTACATTCTGGAGGAAAAAAGAGACATGTTTAAGGAAACCTGAAAAAGAGAAGATAAATCATTTCAATTTTCCAAACTACTACAGTATACGCTTTCCAGATTAAAAATTTCTATTTTCTGTCTGTATACAGATACTCTTTTAAGAGAAACGACCACCACTTCATAGCCAACATGAGAGAAACTGAGTAGAAAAAGGTAAAGGACCCAATACTAGTTTGCCATATAGGCCTTTAACTGCTACCAACGTTTTGCACTCCACTTAAATAAGCAGTTAATACCACCAGCAGTATACCCCAAAAAACCATACTGATTCCCATTAAAAGCATCCATTTTGGTATGATTTGGTGTCAAGTTTGTTCATTTAAGGGGAGTGGGGGAAGAAGAGAAAAAAAACCCAACAAAAAACCCCAAAAAGAAAAAAAAAAAAAACCCAAAAAAAAACCCCAAAAAACCAGCCACAAGTTCTGATACTATAAAAATGAGGGGGAGGGGAAGAGGACTAAAACTATTTGAAGCAAAAAAAAAGAAATAAATAAAAATTAACAGCAGTAGAAAGACGATACTGGAATTATTTAGATGTCTATACAAAGGAACACTTAAGATCAGTGGTTCTCAACCCTTTTTGTACCAGGACCCATGATGCTGCTGCCACTGCTGGGATCCTCTCACCAGCCATGCAGCCAGTGGCACAAGAAGCAACGGACAGGGGGGAAGCAGATTGCACTGCCCTCACCTTCTCCCACTGCCAGCTGGTTGCGCACCAGGCCACAGCTCTACCCCACCACAATGGCCCAGCCGCCACTCTCCTCAGGCCACAGCTCTACCCTGGAGAGGAAGTGGGGTGGCAGGCAGTGTCACTTGTGTCCCCTTGACCCCCTGACATGTTGTCTATGTCCCCCCCTTCCCCCCCGCCCCCAGACTTATCTGCAGGGAGCTGAGAAAGCTGTCCTCCACACTGCCTGGTTGCTACACACATGCATGTACATACACATACATGTGGCACCCTCTGCCTGATCACCCTCTTCCCACTCCACCCAGCCCCAAGCAGCCCCTTCCAGGCTGGAACTCTGCCAGCGTGCAAGGGAAAACCCGCCATTTCCCCCATTTTTAAAGTTTGTTGATCCATTTTTTAAAGTTCGTTCACAACCCTTTCATACATTCTTGAAACACCTTTGGGTCATGACCCACAGGTTGAGAAACATTGTTTAAGATGACGCTTAAGATTTGGAGTTAAATAGTAATTTGACAATCCTGCTTTTTAAGGAAAGTTATTTCACACACATAAATGAGAGGTAAGGATTTCTTAGGGTGATATCTTTTACTGGACCAACTGCATAGTTGTGATGAAGATCTTGCATTCAAAAAGCCTAACTCCATCCCAAATAGACCATCAGGGCCGCAACATCACTGTCACGATGTGGGGTCCCAGGGATGGCTGTGATGTTCCTAGGGCTCCATGACCATGCCAATTCTGCCCTGCGGGCATCTTCTCTTCTCGCCTGCCACGTCTTGTTAGTAAAAATAACACTTAGGGAGGCTGCTCACAAGTTTCATAGTTGGTAGGGTGGGAAGGGACCTAAGCAGATCATCAAGTCCGACCCACTGCCATGGGCAGGAAAGAATGCTGGGGTCAAACAACCCCAACTAGGTGATTATGTAGCCTTGTTTTGAAGACCCCCAGGGTAGGAGCGAGCACCACTTCGCTTGGAAGTTGGTTCCAGATCCTAGCTGCCCTGACTGTGAAGTAGTGCCTCTTGGTATCTAGCCTGAATCTACTCTCAGTCAGTTGACATAAGTAAATATAAGTTTATGGCCGTTATTCCTTGTTACTCCCAGTAGTGCTCGGGGGAACAGGGATTCTTCCACTGCCTGCTGGTCCCCCTTGGCCAGTTTACAGATGGCCACCAGATCCCCTCTCAGCCTTCTCTTGTGGAGGCTGAACAGGTTCAGGTCCCGTAGCCTCCCCTTGTAGGGCCTTGCCTTGCTGCCCTCTGATCTGTCACAACCCAAGGGTGTGATTTTTGTTTTGTGAGTGCTTCGGTACTGCTAAATTGTTCCCGCTAAATTGCTGCTTCTTTGCACGGTGGAGTTTTCTGCAGCAGAGGAGAACCCCGGTGCAAAAGAATTCCCGCCACCAGTAGCTTTCTTTGCAGGGTGCATTTCTTTGTTGCAGCATAGAAATGCACGTTGCAAGGAGTTCCCGCCATTCGTATTCAAATTTGTGCCCCACCATTGGCTAGTTCTAAATTATTCCTACGTGGCGGCTACGTATTGGCGTTCTGTCG
>NW_005843725.1:42037-49251 GCF_000455745.1 Alligator sinensis | reverse complement strand
ATAATGACTCCAAGATCCTTTTCTGCCTCTGTGCTGATGAGAAGGGCGTTCCCTAGCCTGTAGGTATGCTGCTGGTTTCTCCTCCCCAGGTGCAATACCTTGCACTTGTCCGTATTGAAACCCATCCTGTTCTCATCTGCCTACCCTTATAACCTGTCCAGATCTAGTTGTAGCCTGTCCCTCTCCTCCAGCATGCCCACTTCTCCCCACATCTTAGTGTCATCTACGAATTTGAACAAGGTGCTTTTCACCCCCTCGTCCAAGTTGCTGATGATGTTGAATAGTGCAGGCCCGAGCCCTGGGGGACCTCAGGTCGAAAATGACCCGTCCACCACCACTCTCTGGGTGCGGCCCTCTAGCCAATTTGTGACCCATCTGACTGTGTAGGCATCCATGCAACAGTTGCCTAATTTTTTAACGAGAATGGGGTGAAAACGGTGTCTAAGGCCTTCCTAAAGTCCAGAAAAACTACGTCCACCGTGACACCTGTGTCCAAGGATTTTGTGGCCTGGTTGTAGAAGGCCACCAGGTTGATCTGACAGGACCTGCCTCGAATGAACCCATGTTGGTTACCCGTAAGCATGATCTCCCCTGCTGGTCCCTCGCAGATGTGCTCCTGGATAATTTTCTCAAAGAGCTTCCCCAGGACCGAGGTAAGACTAACGGGCCTCTAGTTTCCTGGGTCCTCCTTCCTCCCTTTTTTGAAAATGGGGACCACACTGGCCCTTTTCCAGTCCTCTGGCACCTTGCCAGAGCACGAGTGCTTGTAAAGCTGAGCCAGGGGTCCCGCAATGACCTCTGCTAATTACCTCAGCACTCTGGGGTGGAGATCATCAGGACCCGCTGACTTGAACATGTCTAGTCCCACCAGAAGTTCCCTGACTAGGGCCTCACTGACCCTGGGCCTGGCAGTGCCTCCCCTGGGTCTGTCAGGGATCCTGGTGGGGGGGATGCCCCAGTCCCTACTCAAAAAAATGGAGGTAAAGAAACTGTTAAAGAGGTTAGCTTTGTCATCTGCTGTGACCACCAGATTTCCTAGTGTGTCCTGCAGAGGCCCTACGTTACCCGGTACCTTCTTTTTACCCTCTATGTATTTAGAAAAGGACTTCTTGTTATCCTTAATCTGAGTCGCTAATCCCAGTTCCGTCTCTGCCTTAGCCTTCCTAACAGCCCCCCTACAGTCTTGAGCAATGGAGGTATAATCCTCCTTGGTGATGGCCCCTCCCTTCCATTGGTAAGGGTGGGTTTGTGTATGGTCACGGTCCTGCGAGATCCCCCCTAGACCCTGCAGGTACTTAAAACCCCTTGCTGGGTCCTGCTCCATGTCATTTTCGCATGAGACACCTTAAGCCTTAGGGGTTAGGTGCGTGGCTCCAAAACCTTCCCTTTACCACAGCCCATGCCTCGCAGGTGATATATAAATATTGTCTCCCTAATAAGGTCCTGGCTTAATTCAGCCTCATGTGGTCACTGGGCTCTATGGCCTGTCACTGCGCTCCTCTGGTGCTGGGCTCACCACAGCCCTATAGTTGCACTCTCTCTGGCACTGGTGCTCTACACAGTAGTGCCCCCAATGAGGCTTCCTTCTCCCCTATTAGCCTCATCCCGGTCCACCGGTACAGATGATAACATAAACACAAGCCCCTGAGTTACAATATAACAATAACACTGGAAGCCACACTCTGCCCCTTTAAGGAGGCAAGTGTCTCCCTCAGTATTGTGCGTCTCCTAGCCCCAGGTACCTTATGAGCTCCTGAAGTCCTATCAATCTTGTGGGCAGCATATCAGGCAATCAAACCTCCCCAGGTAACTCCTTCACACAGGAGCTTCTTCTTTTGGTGAGTGCTAGAAAACTAACTCCTGCCAGCCCTAGCCCTAGGGCTTATATGTATCCAGGGCCCTGCCTCCTTCTGATCAGCTGACTGTGCGCAGGTGCCAGCTAATTTCTTCGTTAGCCTGCTGCCCAGGCAACCTACAGCTGTAGAGTTGTGTGTCACTCACAGGGCTCTCTAGCCAGGCTATTTCTGCCCTTAAAAGGAGAAGGCTTGCCTTAGTGTCCTGTGACAATCACTCATTTAACCTCATTTACACTGTATACAATTATAATGTTTTATTTATATAAATTTGGAAGTGCCACATCACCAAGTGATGAAGACACTTGTGTAGACTTTGGGTATAAGTTACAAAACAGAGGATTATAAATTTTACATTTTGGCCAAAATTTTCTTTAGCTATAGCAGATACAAAGAGAAGATTCTCTTCATTTGGACTAGCTCATTCAAAAGTTCAAAAACTCACTGGAAGTTAAAAAAAATACAAACCCAAACTCCAGGAAAACTAATTTTCCTCTTTCTATTGAGAAATAAACAACAGGTAGAAGAGGGTAACATTATTACTTCCAAAGTAGTAAAATACAAGATACAGTTTTCAAAAACTTTTAGGTGACCAAAAGTTATCCAAATCACTATTCATTTGTTTAAATAAACCAATGCTAAACATATTTTTGACAGACACTCACTCTTTGTATATTTAACAGATTTAAAATAGTTCTACAGTATATACTTAATAAATATATATTTTAAATGCTGCTCTTTGGACACTTAATTGAATTAAAATGTTCCTCCAAATGTAACTTGGCATGAACCTTGAGTAAAAAAATCATTAATAAGTAATGCATTATTCACCACGAATCAAAGGAATGTAAATGTTAAGAATCTTAATACATTTAGGTTAAGTTATAAGCCAACACAAACCTTCTGAGTAGCAAAACCTACCAGACCTAGTGCAAATACTCTAGTTACTAAACAGCATACTGATAAGTGAAAATGGGCATTCTTTAGGTTAACTAAAAAAACAAAAAATACAAAAATGATAAAAAAATAAATGATGTAATTAAGATTTCCTGCTTAATGATTTAACTTATGGTTGAAACCAGTCTATATTATTTACCTTTAAAGTCAATCAACCTTGATGCATACACACAGAAGTGCCACTGACCTAACCACTATTTCAATACTTACATGAAAACAAAGGGATAATATATTAGCACAATAAGTGTTTTCCTTTTTTTAATGCTTCTACCGTAACATGACCACAGTATTTATAAATAACTGTAACAATTATTATTATTATTATTATTATTATCATCATCTCAAAGTTTAATTGGTCTATATTTCACCTGAAACAGGTAGCACTAGTTATACTTAAGGGTAAGTAAATGCTCACATTTTAAACAGCCTTTTTCTACTTCATTATTTAGTGAAACTACATAATTTAGGTTTTTTCCAAGCTTGTTCTCAAGCCAGAGATAAATTGGCAGCCATTTTAGCTCAGACTCTGAAAAACTGTCAAGTACTGAGATAATAAAAGTACACTTCTTCCACTAAAACTAGAATTTTTGCACTTTTTTAAAGCTCCCAGAGTGGTATTAAGGGGGAAATTGGGAAAATAAAAGTATCGAGCAAGTGAAAAAGATAAGTTACTAAATCTGAAATGTATCTTTTAGTCATCAATAGAATCTCTTTATTTGCATTTTTCTAAAAGCATTTTTAAATTATTACCTGAAACTACACTGAAACTCTATAAAATAAGGACAAGGAGTACTTTCCATCTCAAATGAAGAGACAGAATGAAGAATTACTCTTTCCAAATTTATAATAGCATCAAAGCAGAATATTTTTATTCTAGGTTTAAATAAAAATTATCTAGTGAAACAAGTAAAAACTTAATATAGTAGAAGACTATTAAGGCCTCAAAGGGAAACAAAAGTCTGGAAGTCCTTAATGTCCCTTAATTTGGCCAAGTGTACTTGGCACTTTTGATAGTACCTGAACATGTAAAGTACACTTTCCCTCTTCAGTACTTTTTTTCATGTAGTGAGTGCATAGTTTGGATGGTAAACTATGAATGAGGCAAGGCCGTATAAAAATAAAAGTGGCCCTATAAACCAGCCTCTCATGCCGAGTCAAATCCCATTTGCAATTCTGATATATACAGTGGTGATGGTTGTTTTTCTAATTTGTCTTGGCACCACATTCCCCATCTGGGAAGACTCCCAGATGGGGAGGAGGGAGGATCCGAGAAATTATAGGCCAGTCAGTTTGACCTCAATACTGGATAACATTTTGGAAAAAATTATTAAGTCCATTTGTGAGAGACTGGCAGAAGGCATGATACTGAAGGCTAGCCAACATGGTTTTGTTGCAGGCAGGTCGTGACTGACCAACCTCATCTCCTTCTATGATCAAGTAAGGAACCCCTTAGATGTGAGATACAGTTAACGTCATATCCTTGGATTTTAAAAAGGCCTTTGATATGGCCTCCCACGACACTCTTATAAAAAACTGGGGGGTGTGGGCTGGTAGAGTGTACAGTCAGGTGGGTTGGCAACTGGCTAACGGGTCGAACCCAAAGAGTGTTAGTGGACGGGTCTGTATTGTCTTGGCAGGAGGTGGCCACTGGCGTGCAGCAGGGTTCAGTTTTCAGCCCTGTGATGTTCAACATCTTTATCAACGATTTAGATAAGGATGTGGAAAGCACACTGGCCTAGTTTGCAGACACTACTAAGTTATGGGGAAAAGCAGTCATACTAGGGGATAGGATGCAGATACAAGCAAACCTGAACAAGATGGAAAGGTGGGCAGAGTGGAACCAGATGCAGTTCAATAAGGATAAATACAAAGTGCTTCATCTGGGGAGAAGTAAACAGTAACATGCATATAGGTTAGATGTCCTGGCCAGCACAATGGCTGAAAGGGACCTTGGGGTTATGGTTGATCACAGGATGAACATAAGCCACCAGTGCAATGCTGTAGCCAGTAGAGCTAATAGCATACTGGGATGCATTAGCCGATGCATCGTGAACAGGGCTAAGGAAATGATATTTCATAGTTTCACAGATGCTAACGTCGGAAGGGACCTCAACAGATCATTGAGTCCAACCTCCTGCTTAGAAGCCCATTCCAAATTTTGGCCACCCTTACTGTGAGAAAGTTTTTCCTGATATCTAGCCTAAATCTACTCTGTCAGTTTGTGACCATTGTTCCTTGTTACCCCAAGAAGCGCCGTGGTGAACACAGCATTTCCGACCCCTTGCTGCATTCCCCTAATGAATTTGTAGACAGCCACAAGATTTCCTCTCTACTCGGTGTTGGTTAGACCCCCAGCTGGAGTACTGTGTCCAGTTCTGGGCAACACACTTCAAAAAGAAACAAAATCTTGAAATGGTGCAGAGCATGGGCAACTGGTGCCTCCCGAGTCTGGGGGGCATCAGATGGCCAATTGGGTGGGTTGGGAGGGATCCCCCCAGGGCCGTTTGCCGTGCCTGGAACCACCAATGGAGAAACCGGACGTGCACTTCCACTAGCACTTCTGGTTTTGCAGCTGGCGCTTCCAGGGTGTGCACCGCCAATCTCAGGGGGTGCACGTGGCGTGCACCTGCGTGCACCTCCTATGCATCACCAATGGTGCAAAGAAGGGCCACAAGAATGATTAAGGGCCTGGAGGACAAACCTGATGAGGAAAGACTAAGGAATCTGGGACTGTTCAGCCTGGGGAAGAGAAAACTGAGGGGATACTTAATGGCCACCTATAAGTATATAAGGGGTGATTATCGGGAGCTGGGAGAAAAACTGTTCACTAGGGCAACCCAGGGAAGAACAAGGAACAATGGCCATAAACTGTTAGAGGATGGTTTCAGAATTGATGTAAGGAAGAACTTATTTATGGTAAGGGTGACCAGAATCTGGAATAGACTTCCCAAGGAGGTCCTGCAGTCCCCAAACTTGGAAGTCTTCAGAAGGAGACTGGACAGGCACCTTGCTGGGATCATTTGAGCGCCTTGCTGGGGTCATTTTAGCGCAGCATCATTCCTGCCCAGAGGAGGGGGTCGGACTCAATGATCTTTCGACGTCCCTTCCAGCTCTTAATTTCTATGATTCTATGAGAGAGGGGAACCCCACCCCCTATGGTAATTCAGAGTTGGCACCCTCAATTTTGAGCATGGGCCCACGGGCCCACAGTTCTCATGCCCTGGAAGTCTGAGGAGAGCAGGAACTTCTCTTCTGTGGGGCACATCAAACCAACATCTGCAGCCCCCCAGGAATGGGGAACAGGAAGCAAAGCTCCCAATATATTCCCCAGAACAGGCAGTCCCCGGCCTGGGGAAGAGGTGGGAAGCATTACTGCCTGCTCCCCTCCCAAGCTGGTCAAAACTACCACCCTGCACCTCACACCAGGGACTCTAGTCTGGGGAGTGAGTGGGGACAGCTTTTTGAACCCTGGTTCCCAGCCCCCAGGTTTAAATGTGTTCCCACTGCCCAGCTGGGGGCAGGGGTAGCATTTAAAGCCCAGGAGCTGGTCAAAGGGTTATCAATAACAGGGCTGGAGTAAGGCTGGGCTTTCCCAGTTCTGAAGCTGACAGTGGGAGGGTTTTGCTCTGTGACTTGGCTAGAGCAGTGGAGTCCAGCCAATTCAGAGGTAAGTAGACAAGCATTCATTCAACTGGTAGAAGCTCTACCAAAGGCAACTTCTACCTCATCAGACAAGATAGAAGTTTCCACCAGACCCACTATTTTTGGTCCAGTAGAAACTGCTTGAATGCTTTGTACACCTAGGGTGTCTACCAGAACAGCTGTGATTTCACCAGGGAGAAATGTAATGCTTTCATACACCCTAAGTGCAGCACTTTTCAAAGGAACACTTCATGTTAAATAAAAAAGATCCTGGTACAAATAGTTTAGAGAATCACTGCATTAGTTAAACTGTATCTTAGAATTCCTTCCTTACTTAATAATTTAAGCAGACATGTCAGACAGTTTTTTAGCATATTTATCTTTTAGCAAGATATTTATCTTTTTAGCAAGTTTATCCTTCTGCTGCACACCCCCCCCCCCAAAAAAAAAGAAATACAATAAAATCCTGTAATCATTTATACTTCATGCTATGTTTTATGCTACATGGTGTTGGCTACAAATGTCCAACTCGGGATCCTTAAAATTCTGGTTCATTAGGCAGACTGAAGCACTGTAATGAAGTTAAATCATAAACCTTGGGGCTGGGCCCCCCCCCCCCACACACACACACAGTAGCAAGCTACAAGAGTCAGGTATACCTATCCCACAGGTGCTGGAGTCTGTCGTCGATGGCCAGTCGAGGCTTCTTCCAGCGTGGTGTTATCCTCCAGAAGGGGGTCGCGGGCTGGTACTTCTGGCTGG
>NW_005843725.1:39077-41786 GCF_000455745.1 Alligator sinensis | reverse complement strand
GGTTGATTTGGAGATATTCAGCCCAAAAGTTGGTCCCCGGCGTTGATTAACTCAGACCAGGGCTTCTAGCCCTTGAACAGTGACATTTAGAGATTTCCCGGTTGCTACATTGCCTCCTACTGATTTCTTCCGTTGGTTGATCTGCAGTTTTCCTAGGTGTTAACTGCTGCCTGCTACTGTGTTACGCATTCAGTCACTGATTCACTCGCTCTTTCAGGGGCCCGCCTGATACAGGGAAGCCACGGTTTGATTCCTGCCCTTGTTAACATTGTTACAATGTATAACTTACTTATGAAACTAAACACATTTAGTTAAAAGTTGAAAGGTGAGGAGTATAAAATATAAGCTACAAAAGTAATGCCATGGCACACAAATAGATAAAAATACCAAAATACAAGGGGAGATACAAAATGCATACATACAAATTTTAAAACACAATTCCTTATCTTAAAGTGAAAGAAAGAGGAAGGAAGAAAAGGTAGAAGAGGAAAAACATATCCAAGGAGGGGAGAGCAACTGTAGGCAAGAGGAAAAGGGGGCTTTCTGCTACAATGGTATTAAAAGAAAACTCTCACGTTACATTTTAGATGATACATAGGTGCTAAATAGATAGTCTTTGAAATTCATTTTTCCACAGTTTGAGAACAGCATTCAGTAACAGTACAAGCTTCCCCATTACACAAATCTATCACAGCCTGTTCTAAATGGATCAAAAGAAGTAACCATTTCAGATTACACGTTGATTCAATCCTTTGCATCTTGAAAAAGGAAGTTAGTGCTTGTGATTACAAGGACTGTATCATGGAATTCACATTTCATCAAGAACTCTGAAACAGTTTAATTGTCACTAATTTGAAATGGTAAAACTATAAATAACTATGCAGAAAAGGTTGAAATGATCAACAAATATTTTTGAAAAGCTGAAAAACTAGAAAGGGTTCAGAAAATAACTAGAGGATATAATCAAGAACCAGAAAGCTTGGTAACAGTGAGAGGCTTATGTTCAATCTAGCTGATTTATCAAAGAGGAAAATTATACTGCTGTTGCAAAGACCTGTAAGGCAAAAAAATAAAGGGCTCTAACCTAGTACACACAAGACAAAGAAAGTTCAGAGAATGACTGAAAGTTGAACCTATATGCATTCCAAAAAATTAAAAATATCCCTTTACAAACAACCAGAGTTTTACTTATCATCAGAACAGCTTACCTAGCAATGTGGTAGATTCATCACTTGCTACCTTTAAATCAAGAATCTATACCTAGATTAAACAATACGTTCTACCTTAAGTAGCAGCATGGATTTGATACAGAATTTGCTGTGTGGAATTCGATAGCCTCTCCCATGGAGGAGGTTCAACCAATCTCAAATGAATGAATGAATCAATCAATGAACTGATATTGCACTTGCCACATAATCATTTTCAAATGCTCTTGATGTTTCCTATTGGAGTAACTCTATTCAGTCTGCTAGGGTAGTCAGTAAGGCAAATTTTGCAGGTACACATGTAACAGACAAGACTCAATCAGATGCAAGGAAAAATTTCCTTATGGTTTGAGTGTCCAGAGTCTGGAACAGACTCCCACCAGAGGTGGTACAGTGACCTACCCTGGAGATCTTCAAAAGACTGGACACACGCTCACCTTGCTGGAGTCATCTGACCCCAGCAGTCTTTCCTGCCTAAAACCAGTGGGGCTGAACCTGATGATCTCATGAGATCACTTCCGGCCTCTAACTTATATGAATCTATAAAATGATATGATGTGCTGCCAGCAGACTCTCATACTGATGGGAACACTCCAACTATCTGGAATACTACCTCTTCTCTCCATTCAGAAACTTCCAAAGTGAGTACATCTTTAGTGGGTTGTTCATCCTGGAAAAACTGGGGCTGCTGCTGGTATCAAAGGCCCTGTTATGAACAATTGCTCTGCTCTTCTCCAGTCTTATAGTATAAAACATGATATGGACAGCAAGTTTTTTTTTGTTTGTTTTTTTCTTTTAAATCTGTTCTGCAAGTCCCTGTGCAGACTCAATAATGCTGTAAATCTGAACTCCTGCACCTTCACCTCAGCATGCTACCATATCCTGAAGGTCATTCAGCAATAGGAAATATATGGGATTTCTTGGGTGATGGACAATTCTAGGAACTGGGCAAAGAGGGGGCAAAACATTATATATGCATTCACTGCTGTGAAGCTTCCCATAATACGCATTAAAAAAGTGGAGGGAGAAAGGAAGGCAAGCAACAACTATTAGATACAGAAATCCTCAGCAGAACAGACGCTCATTTTTCTGCAGTTCAGTTTCACACCTGCCACTTGGCTTAACACCTTGAAAGGCACACTACTTAACTATCAGATCTATTGTTGCAAGTCTTCCTTCTAGTTCCCTTAATAACCATGTTAGTTATGTTTTATATGGGTTGTCTACTTGCTTACAAGGAAATGCACAGCCAGTTTACGAAAAGGTTTAAATGAAGTATCAGAAGAAACAAATTAATTTATACAATTTAAACATATGATAACCCATAATTCTCAAGTAGCAATCATAACTTTACAGTTAAAATTATATTGGGTAAAAGTAATACCTTACCATCCAATGAGATACAATATATACCCATTAAAGCAGCCAACTCCTCCCACGAGTTTAAATGAAAACACTACTGTACAGCTGATGGTGGTTAAAAAGGGAAGAACACCCCTCCCCC
>NW_005843725.1:18101-38826 GCF_000455745.1 Alligator sinensis | reverse complement strand
CCCCCCCCCCAAACCCAGTACAGCTTGTCCCAGTTCAAAAATCAGCAAATGCCTCAGCTATCAATCACTCATGATCATGATTACGCATGGCCAGGACTTGAGCAAATATATCATCTCTGGTTTCTGTGCCTCCGATGTACTTGCACCTGCACCAATATTGACCTGAGCACTTTCTGGTTGTTGGAACTGGTTCAGGAAGCCATCAGCATTTCCAGTCTATTCAATATGAAAATTCTCACCTCTAGCTATCCTATAACACTCTGTGAAGGGCACAGCAGACTACAATATGTGGATATTATTGCCATAGTTATGTCTGAAATTTTTTAAGGTAGCTCTGTCTTACTTGCCCTTCCAAATGCATACATCACCACAGTTCTGTACCCACTGATCATGTCACCATTTTCCATGTATATCAGCATACTCAAGAGAGTTTCATGAGGGGGGAGCAAGCACACTTCAGAGACTGTACCTGGCACAGGGTCACCTGACCACAGCGCTCTTTCCTGCCTAGGGCAGTGGGTCAGACTAAGGTCCCTTTTGATTCTAAACATCTATGAAATCTATGAAACCATACTCCATTGATACCAATGTCATTTAGAAGGAATTAGGTCCCAGCTTCTCCAAGAATCTAAACACCATATCTCCTCAGTCCTATGCCATTATGGACCTTGCCAGTATCTCCCTCACTGTCTGCCAACCTCTGTAAAACCAGTAAGTAGTGTATCACACAGTTAGCATTTACCAGATCCTGTGTATAAACATACATAAACAGTGGCAACTTGCTTGCAATCAGGAATATCTCACCTAACAGAATCACCTTCTGGCCCAGTAGTGCAAATGCACAAAAGATCGTGTGGGTAAGAAAGTGTCATATGAATGGATTTCAAATTTCACCGCCACTCCACTCCCAGCGCCACTGCCACCAGCCGCCCAGCGCAGCCCCAGCTCTTCCTGGTGTGCAGGTGGAGGCAGGGCATTGAGCCAAGGCTACACTAGGCGGCTGGTGGCAGTGGCGCTAGGAGCAGAGCAGCAGTGAAATTTTGGGTGGATGTAGCATCCTCCCAGCACCGCTGGTGCCCACTCCGAGCCCAGCCCCTGCCGAGAAGAGCCCCACGCAGCCCTGACTGCAGCCCACCCTGCCCCGTGCAGATCCAGGGGGCACATGCCCTCCCAGGGTACCAGCAGCAGCAGGAGCCACCTCCCCACCACAAACGGTGGCTCTGGCTCCCCCTCTGCCCCGCCTGGGCAGCACCTGCCCCTGCCCCTGATCACTATCAGCCAATATGCCTCCTTAAATATCAGTTATCAGTATCAGCCCCAAAAATCTCTATCGGTGCACCCCTACTTACAAAAGCAATATTTTTCCCAGTCAGACAAGCTTACTGCCCTTTGGTGAATCAGAGCACACAACTACAAACATACAGTCAGTCAAAGACCAAACATCAAGCCTATGCTCCTGTAACTCAAAGGGAGTTGATTTAGCTGTTGCTTCAGAATTGTTAGATCATCAGAAAGGACAAGCAGTCTCTCCTTAAAGCTCCAAAATTCTAATAGTTTCTAATAAAGGCTCAAACTTCAGTTCTAGACAATACAACCTAATGCTATCAGAAATTTTAGGCCAAATTTCCAAATCAAGCACAGACAAAAGTTTACTTATCCAGCTTTCCACTCCAAGAATCCATTTCACTAGGCTGCTAATGAGTCAGAAGCAGCAATGTCCCTCCCTATACTTCTGCCAAACTACCAAAACCAAAACATTTTCAGACTGCAAAGCTTTAAAGTAGGTGTTATTATAGAAAAGCAAACTATAAATGTTTAGACCAGGGACGGGCAATTATTTTGGGCAGAGGGTTTCTGCCCTCTACTGAGTGTCGGCAAGCCATCGAGGGCCGCATGACAGGCAGGCCAGGGCAGATTAATATTAATTTTCTAAATTTTTTAGGGGCCCCGCAGGCTGGATAGAATGGCCTGGTAGGCCACATCCGGTCCCCGGGCCATATTTTGCCCACCCCTGGTTTAGACAGACCTGGGGGGGGGGGGGGGGGGGGGAGGGGAGGGGGGGGGGGGGGGGGGGGGGGCGCGCGCCGGCGTTAAGAAGTGTGAGAGAATACAATGCGACAAAAAAACTTCTGGGATATAATAATCAGAATAAAATTAAATATAAGCATGTATTTTTGCATTGAAGGAAGGAGCATAAAATAGCATTTGGAGCAATACACATAAGTCTCTTTTCCAATAGTCAATTGGCTCTCATGTCCCAATGAAAGTGGCTTACCACCTTTCAGATGGGCACAGGTCTTTATTAAATGGATAGCAAAAGTGACCTTGACTAGGGACAGACATTCAAAAAACCAGAGGCTTGAATTGGTTCAATCTTTGCAGGTTACTTTAACCTGTGTAGACTGAACCAATTTGCAAGTGAAGAGACATTCACTTTTGACTTAGGCAGAGCTGCTGCAAATTGTGTAGGGTGAGTGGCAGCACCAGGACTCAGAGGAGTGGCCATGGCCCCCGAAGCCATGCCTAGTGCGCCACTGCCATGCGCCCTATACCGTTTGTGGCAACTCTGCCCACCCTGCTCCCACCTGCAAGCACAGCCCCTGCACCAGGAAGAGGCTTGTTCTCCTGGGACACCATCACAGGGGCTGCTGCCCCATCAGGATCTCTCCCCCCTTGCCACTCCAGTGACAGGGGCCGTGGCACAGCCAGAGGCCAGCCAGCATGGCCCCTTTAAGCAAAGGGGCCGGGGGGGGGGTTATTTCCCCCTCCCTCCGGCATCTGCCCAAGAGAGCAAGGAGGGGGCTTATTCTGCTGCTTGTCCCGTGCAGGGAGTGATTGGCAGAGGTGGTAGTTGGGGCTAGCAGACTCTGGTTGCAGTTCCCTGGGGGAGGAGAGGGAAATAAACCCTCTCTCTGCCCCCTTTGCCTCAGGGGGCCACACCAGCCAGCATCTGGTCATGCCCCTGCCCCTGCAGCAGCAAGGCAGGAACAACCAGCAAACCCCAGCTCAGGTCCATGCCGATGGGACAGGGAGGGGGGAATTAAACCCCGTTTCCCCCTCCCTGGCCAGTGCACTTGAAGCTACTGCGGGGCCTGGCCACACCCCCTGCCACTCCAGCAGCTGTGGAAGGGAGGGGTGGGGGGTGGAACACCTCAAAGGACTGCTCTGCCCCAGCCAGGCAGACCCCAGCTGGGGTCCCAAGGGGAAAGGCAAGGGGGAAATAAAAACCCTCCCTGCCCCCTTCACCTCAGGGGGCCATGCCAGCTGATACCTGGCTGCCCCCCACCCACCCCTGTAGCAGTGTTTGTGTGTGTGGTGGGGAGAGGGGTGGGGAAGGAGAAACAACCCCAAAAGGCTGCTGCCTGTGCTGCTGGGACAGGGGACAGAAGGGGGAATAAAAACCCGCATATCCATTTGCTTCACGCTGCTGCTGCTGCTGCTGTGGCTTGCCACACCCCCACTGCTGGAGCAGCGAGCGGAGAAATGCTTGGCAGGGACTGCTTCGCCCCTGCCTGGCAGACCCCAGCTGGGGTCTGTGCTGATGGGAAAGGGGAGGGAGTAGGGGAATAAACCTCTTCCCTGCCCCCGTTGCCTTAGAGGGGCCGGTGTCTGACCACAACCCTACTCCTGCTTAGGAGCAGTGGGGTAGGGACAGCCCTGCCCCACCCGAGTAGAGACCACAGTCCAGCCCAGGGCTCCAGGGATGCAGGGGTTTTGGGGACTCTGGTTTTAGTTAAACCAGCAAGGGGTCTGGGACAGAAGCTCCATAAACTGGTTTGACTTCAATCAATTAAGTCTAGCACTACATACAACCAGGTTCATCTCAAACCAGTCTGGGCTGTTTTGAAACTGGTTTAGGTGCACTGAACTTATGTTCTGTTCCAGGTTTAAACCAGTTTCTGCTCACTTAAACCAGTTTACGTGTAATTTCTGTCCCTAACTCTTGTGAAGAATGTGCAATATTGAACACACAATTTCTAACTGATATCAGCTGCTTCAGCAGCTCCTAGGCATTTTGTAGCTGCTGTGCTAAAAAGAAGAAAAAGTAGAGTTGTCTTCTTTGCATATTTATGTTTAGTTATTCCAGTATACTGCCAATTTTTTCCTGTGTAAAGCATTCAAGACAAGGGAAATGGAAATTAAACAGTTCTCTGTCTAAAAATTAATTTCATGAGAAAAACGAGAAGTACTTCCCTAGTCAAGAGGGGGTTTTCCCTTGTTGAATTTCAAAGGCCTGTTGCAAAAAGGGTTAAACCTAAAATTCTCTTTTTAGTGAAAAATTAAGCAACCCAATTAATAGGGGTTACTAATAGTTCACATTGCAGATGTGTACATTTTTCTCTCTCCCCCTCCCACACCCGTGTACTTTTTTTTTTTTTTTTTTTTTTTTAAATCTCATACATTTTACCCTGGAACACACTGAAAATAGATTAAGAATATATCGCCAGATGTAGCCAGAAAGTCAGTTTTGTGAAATGGGGCCAGAGGAGGAAAGTGGGGAAAAGGAGCACAGGGGTGGGGGAGGGTGGGAAACGGATAGAATAGGAACATTAACAATACAGCACTGCAGACTTATAAGAGTGCTGATGATTCTTCATCCAAAATATTGCATCTTCCTGGTAGAAAAATCCCCAAAATCTCAAAGGAAATTGCTAATGTATCTGCTTAGATAAGTAAATAGTTTCATACATCTGGCAAGTCAGGACTTGCAGGATAATTCACCACTTTGAGACTGCCAAAACTGCAAAACATCAGATTTCCCCCACAGATTAAATGAGTTAGACAGAAAACTACTGATAATTCGCTTCCAAAAAATGAAAATACTATTTTAGAACATACGAACACAAGCAAGCACCACACTGGGTCAAACTAATGGTTCATCTAGTCCAGTATCCCATCTCTGACAGTGACCAAAGTGGATGCTTTAGAGGGAGAGCACTGAACTGGCTCTCCAGAGTAACCCATACCCTATTCATTACCCTCCTTGGTATCTGCCATTAAAGAACTCAGGTTTCACAGGGGAAAACATCCATCGCTGGGTTGGCTCAAAACACCAATCTTTTGTTTAACAGCCAAATGTGCTAACCAATTGTACCACAGAAACCACCTAGGGAGAGCTCAGCATTTTAAGTTGAGCCTGGTTTTGTGATCTGGAGATGACCTTTTCTACAGAGATGAAAAATGGTCTAAAAATAAATTAAATCCTGGCTTGTCATTCAACACACACACCAAAATAAAAATCACAAGCAAGGAAATATAGAGTCAGAAAACTGATGAACACCAATTGGCCATTTGAATGTGGCTTTAAAGAAGGCTTCCAGAACCACATTAGTGCACCCTGAGCCTGAAATAGGCAGTAATGATTCACAAGTAAAAAAAATAAATAAATAAAAAAATACCGAAATACAACTGCGGCTAAAGAAAATAGGATGCAGGCACACAGAGCTGAAACTGAACCAAAGTATAAACCTCCCATGCTCTGTAACAGCAGTCTGTGGGGATACAAACAGTAATATAAATGGAGAAAAAGAAATAATGTTTTTGCCAGGACCCAGTGATAGGTAGAATTTCTAAATGATTCAATAGATTCCAGTCTGGGAAAAGAGATGGAAGTGGGGACAGAAGTAGAAAGAGGTAGAAAACCAGTAGGGGGAAATTATAGGGGTTTAGAATTCATGGAGAATAAAGGAAATTCCATTCTGAACTTAGTGAACTTGATTTACAGATTTTTGTGCAAGTCTACATACAACTGGTGAGAATTAGGTAGTATTGAGTCATACCAAGAAACTTTTGTTGGCCAAGTTTGTTCGTTGTCAATTTTTCTAAATAGTCTCAACATCAGTGGAAAAGGTGACCAAAAAGCTTTTTGACATAAGAACCAGCAACCTACAAATCAGTTCATATTTATGACTATCCTACTATTACAGTCTGTGAGCTTTGCAAATGGAATGGAATTTTTGGTAGGAAATCACACCAAGACATCCACTAGACTAGTAGTCACCAACCAGTCACAATCGACTGGTTGATCACGGAACCTCTTACAGTTGATCTCAGTCTGGGGGGACTGAGCACACACATGCACACCCCCCCCCAGACTGAGATACAGAGCTACAGCTGCTCCGGGAACAGCGCGAAGCCATGCATGTCCCACTGGTGGGCTGAGCCGCACCCCCTGCTGCCGGGGCCAGGCCAGGTGAGTGGGACTATCCCCCTCCATGCCTTGCCATGTCCCCTGCCACCGAGTGAGTGGGGCCCTAGCTGGGCCAAGTGGTGAGGGGATTGGAGCCTGGGCGGGTCATCCAGACGTGGAGGGGGCTCCTGTTACTGTACACACCCTGGTGGAGGCCCAGGGGGCATGTGAGTCCCTGATTTGTGCACAGGGCAGAGGTGGCTGCAGCTGCGTGCTGGGCTTTGCAACCCGAGCCCTGCTGCAGATGCCCCCGGAGCAGTGTGACACCACGTGCATCCTGCCACTGGGTGGGCAGGGAGCTTGATGCACGTAGCATCACGCCACTCCCGAGGCAGCTACAATGGGGTTCAGGGCACAAAGCCCACTGTGCAGCTGCAGCCACCTCTGCCCTGTGCACAGATCAGGGGGGCTCATGCCCCTCGCGCCTCTGCAAGGGTGCGTGCAGTGGCGGGAGCCCCCATGCACGTGGACAAGCTGCCTGGGCTCCGATCCTCCCTCCACCCAGTCCGGCCAGGCCCCATTCACCCCAGCCCCAGCCTTACTCCCTCTCTCACCACGGGGGCCTCAATCTGCACCCCTTTGCCTTTTCCCTCCCCAACAAACTGACCCGCTGGGTGGGCGGGGGGTGGAGGAGGTGGCACACGGTAGATCCTGGATTGCACTTCAATTAAAAAAGGTCATCTGGTACTTAAAAAGATTAGAGACCACTGCACTAGACAATCATCAGAAAAGGACCAAATTTCTCGATCTTATCTTAAAAGCTTTAGCTCTTTTGAAAGAGTGCCCTGTTTAATTTTACACAATTTAAAACAAAATGATTAATACTACTCTCCTAATGGGGAAAAATTCAGTAAAACTCACAATGAAGAGGTTTTGCCTCAGGCAAGTAGATCATTTTCTCCTTCCTCCCAATCATGTACAGAAATATTATGTAATATCTGACATTCTCTCTGTGTGGTTTGAGATAAATCCATATAACTTTTAAGGGCTCCTAAAATTCATATTTTCACCTTGTAACTAGTGGGCTACTATCCATACTCCTCATTCTAAAAGGCAACCCTGCCTTTTGGACTGGCAGGTCAAGTGTCCACTAGGGATTTACCAATGGAACTGTTCCCTTCCAAATGAAAGTGAATGACAACAACAAAAAAAGCCACGTATACTGGGACTAAAACAGGGGTGTCAAACATATGCCCCATGGTGCTGTTCTGCCTAGCCCCCTGGGCTAGGGAAATTGGACACGTGACCTGTCACAGAGCTCAGGACCCTTGTGGACATGGCACTCAGGGACAAGAGGGTGAGCAAGAGCTTTGCTAACAGTCCCACTCTTCCTGCAGTTGCTTGGCCACTGCATTACTGTCACCATTGCCCCAGACTGGCCCTGCCGCCCCTCCCCCATGCAGTATCCAGCCCATGAAGAGCCCTGCAGTCCAAATCTGGTACAGGGACAGTTTGACAACCCTGGAAGAAAAAATACCTAAATGGGGTGGGTGTGTTATGCCAGGATACATTACCTATTTGAATCCACACCTTGGGTTATACCAAGAAAATTTCACACATATTCAAAACCTATGATGGGGTGGCCAACCAGCGAGTGGTAAAAGTGCTTCAGGCAGCCTGTGTGTGTGACACCTGGGAGATCATGGAAGGGTCAGGCAGCACACAGCAACAGATATGGCAGAAAGCAGAGCAGGAGATGAGGCAGAAGGCACAGAATAGGGAGCAGAAAGCAAAGCAGCAGATCTGGGCACAGGAAGGGGATCAGAGTGGCACTTGCAGAGAGGGGAGGGCTAATCCTTCAGAATCAGAGGGCGGATTCTGAAATCCTTTGAAGTAAGACTACCACTGACCAAAGCTGGGCAGACACAGTCAAGTAGGAAGATGAATACTGACAGCCATCAAATATAAGGTTTGGTTAAAAGTCTTAGAGCTGCAAATCAAATGTCAACATAAAACTTAGGGGTGGGCAATTATTTCAGCTAGAGAGCTGCTTAACAAGTTTTGGTGAGTTGTAGAGTCAAAGTCTAACATCTAACATCTAAAAGTCAAACATCTACTATATTTAAATTTTATTTTAAAAAATATTTTTGTCATGATTTGTGTTTGTATAGTGTATATAGAGATGATTCATAATAGCTCAAAAATTAAGTCTGCCAGCGGTGGTGGTGTGACAGCTAAAAATTATGTCTGTGTGATAAAGATGCTTGCTGAAGGCTCTATGAAGATTAGACCAAGTGTTTTTCTGTCATTTGTTTAGATGTTAAGCTATATGTTGTTGCTAAGAGCCTAATTAAAGTTTAAGATGTAGTAAGGCCTTGTATAAAGTAAGGCCTAGTAAATTTAGTAAAGCCTTGAAGTAGTAAGGCCCTGTGGCGTAGTTAAAATTAACCTTATCAGAAGAATGCAAGGCTTGTACTGCTATTGGTCAGTCTAAGGACAGTTGAAGTAAAAAGAATCTGAATGGCTGCGAGTTATCAGCGCAGCTCACAAATTATAAATTGGCTGGCACATTCGGAAACGATTCAGAAGAAAGATGTAGCTCTGTGAAAGAAGTACTGATTTAAGATTAGCTGCTAGCCTGAATCAGTGGGCCCGTGGACCTTGAGGAGTTCAAGGACTGAATAACAGGTTCTTTCCTGGTACCCCTCAGACAGCGCTGATCAGGGATGCCCGACTTTGCTGAGCTTTGCAGAAGAGAAATTTGTTGTACATCAGGCATCAGAGGGGACTGCCGATAAGTTGCCGATGCAAATTATTATTGTCTGTCTGTTTTGTTATCTTAGTTGTGTGCGTATGTTACGCGTAGTTGTGTTTTTGTTAAGACAATAAACCTTTCTACCCCCAACCATACTCTCAATCCTGAACCCTCTGCTGGCAGCTAGGACAGGTGGCAGCAGCAGCAAGCAGTGGGCCCTCAGGGTGCTTGTGGCCCATGCAGGTGCTGCCATGCTGCCTCCCAGCGGCATGTGGCTCTAGTCAGTTCTGGGAGTTGCACGTGGTGACAAGGAGTGGAGCCAGACTAGCCTGCCTCTATTGCTTAGGACTCCCCAAGGTGCACTCACACGCCACACACTGCATGATGGAGCCTTCCCCACTTCATCACTCTGTGTAGGTCCTAGGACTCCGCTGGGAAGCAGGGGGCTGTAACCGCTATGATAAAGAATAACTGAATTCCTGATATGTTAACACCTCTGCCAAAAGCACTTAACTAACAGCATCATGCAAGATGATTTGTACACATTGGCTGCTTGCAGATGTTAAAAAAAAAATCAATTTAAAAAATGGCACTTTATACTTCATGCATCCCCACACCGAGTCCAAAGCATGCCCAGAAGAGGCATCGTGTTCACTGGACCCAGCTTGCCCAACACCTGTATAGATCGGATACTTTAATGGGGCTTTTGGGGCAATTTTGTCTAACAGCAGATTGAATCAGCTTCAGATAAAAGGGCCAAAAAGACTCTCTGAAGCACTTGATCTATATAGATGCTGCAGAGCCAGGTCAAAGTAACATGCTGCTTCTTCCAGTAAAATAAGAGCTTTGATTGTTTTTTTTGTTTGTTTTTGGTTTTTTTTAACATCTGCAACCAGCCATAGTGCTTGTGTGTGCTCTGCAAACTATTTAAGAACATTTTCTGCAGCAGGATCATATATGCAGCCTAAAAGCATTTACTGTCCCCACTCGTGAGGGCATAAAGGGCCAGGTGATCCCAACCAACACTTAGGTCTATACTAACTACAGTTCAAGATACCTTGAACTGCACAGAGGGCAGCTTGTAGGATCACATGTACTTTAACCAATGTACTGTATAAAAGTCACTGAAATTTAAATGATTTTTTTTGAGCATCTGTACATATGGGTTTCACTGAAGACAAGCAAGCCATTTAGTACTGAAAAAGATAGAAGTCAGGTGTTCATCTAATAATAATTGCGGAACCACTCTCCTTACTTGGACATTTGATCTTAACACTGCTACCAGCACATAATTGTTAAGCACATGCACTAAAGATCACACAGCATCTATGCAAATCTTTAGTATTAGGACTCTACAAAGTCATGCTGTGAAGGTAACCTGAGCCATGGTTGAATGAGCTCCAGTATGTGATGGAGAATTTAATTTGTTTATATCATGCTGTTCTGATATAGTCTGTAATCCACTTTCATAATCACTAAATTAAAACTGCCCTCCTCTTGAAATCAGCTGCCAAAAGAAACAAATAGTCTAAGGCAGTGGTGTCCAGGTCAGTGGACCCTGTGGGCCAGATCAGTGACATGGGACTATTCCATGGTTCAGATCCAGAATGTGAAACTGTATCATCTGTCCCTTGGAGCAGAATTTGGTGGTAGCAGCATTAATTGCTGTAGCTCTTGGAGCCACAGCAGCTACTGTTCTGGCCACCATCAAATTTCCAGCCCCACAGGCAGTCCTAAGGGACATATAATATGGCTCTGCAGTATATATCTAGCCCGTGGGGCTCCTCACAGGTCCAGAAATTTGGCAGTAGGATGAATGGCAGCAGCATTAATTGACAGTTCCCAGAGCCACAAGAATTACTGCTGCCACTCATCACACTGACAAATTTCCAGACCTGCAGGGATCCCCATGAGCTGAATGACATAGCTCCATGGGCTGAATATGGCCCACAGACAATATTCCTAGTCACCAATGATCTAGGAGATTTGCAAATAGCTCTTAACTCTTAGAACAATAAGGTTTCTTCACATCCAAGGAAGTTTTACTTCACTCTGGGATAACTGACATCTTGAAAAATGAAAAATAACCTACAGGTAAGCATATTAATTGATTAATATCAAACATCCAAGACCACTTTTGAAACAAACCTGGAATGAGACATCTTTATTACTCTGTTAAAGGAGTATCCAGAATGATGGATTTAACAGAGCTTGTGCTTTGTGACTTTAAAAGCTGAACTAAGTGCAACTAAACATTTCACCTTCATTGATAAATGATAAAATGAAGCTGTCGTTTGGGAGTGAGGAGCACTGCGGGGTGGAGTAAGGGGGCAGGGGACTATGGGTCAGGAGTGAGGGGCACCAGCAGGGCTGGGGGACCTGTGGCTTGGGAGTGAGGGGCAACGGCTTGGGCAAGAGAAGGGCATATCAGGATTGCTCAGCACCACAAAGCAGTTGGGAGGGCCGGGGTGGGGGGCAGCTGCAGGCTGAGCCACTGGTAGGCTTCCAAACTGCTTTAAAATGGTAAATATATCAATAAAGCTTTGTGTTAAATTGACACAGGCACAGACACAGGCACCCAGGTTGTAGCTAAATTGGTCTAGAGGCAAAAGGAATCAGAACCTGTGGTAGATGTGATCTCTTTTATTACACAAACTAGATTTTTTTTTTTTTTTTTTTTTTTTTGCAAAAAAAGACAAATTTTAAATGAAGTCTTCATAATTTTACAAGAAGGAAGCAAGTTTTACCACCTGAAACCTGAGCCCCTGCTCCCACCTTTGTTTGAAGTAATCTGCATTATCACAGAGTCCAGAAATACCTCACCACGTAAGAAATCCCTGCCCAGAAGAGCATTCCATATATTTGCTCTTCTGTGAAATGTAAAACATCATAACCAGAAAGAAATATGGTTCTACATCTTGCTTGCCACCAAACAACTTTGAGGTAAACGGACTATCCCAAATTTTCTCTGAGCCTAATCTGCATAAAATGAACTGTTTCAAACAGGAGATTTTACTACACCTTCAACTCTCCTATGAAATATGAACTTTCATTTCTACCTAGAACATCTACAGTCTTTTCTCCTATGCCTAAAGAAAGGTGCTTGTACCCAAAAGTTTCCAAAAAATATATTTTTTTTTGCAAAAGTCTAGGTGGTCTAATAAAAGATATCACCTCTACATACATATAGCGGCATTTCATTTTAATTGCAGAAAAACACAGATTTGGGGGGTTTTATTCAGAGAATTTGGGTATTTTTATCAGAGAATTTGTTATTTTTAAACAGAGAAAACCAGGATCCCTGCTAAAGAGAGAGAGTTCCTCAGCTTGTTGCAGTCACTACCTTACTTCCTTCTCAGAGCTCTGCCCTGCGCTGCTTATTGCCATGCAGCTTGCTCCCAGGTAGTCACCTGTACCCCTGTAAACCCCTATCTTCCCCTGGCTGCTTACTCCCCTGCAGTTGGTCCTGACCCAGCCACCTGCACTAGCTAAAGCCCAATAGTGCTGCCTAGCCCCCGTTACATTCCTATAAAAAAGAAAGGATAGAGGACACAGTGTGTTGCCTTTAGCAGATTCCTCAGATTCACCAGAAAACTCCTTATTTTGCAAAACTTCTGGATCAGAATGGGTCATTTATACAGATGTGTGCAAACTGGAGGTTCTCTGGCATGAGATGGTCTGCTAGCTTGTTGGTCTCCCCAGGGGGATTCAGAACCATAAGATTTATTTGATTTGTGATATACCATTCCCAGAAAAGGATTTCTTCCTGACCAACAGTAATTTTGGACCCCCTTTTCTGCTTAGATAACACGAGTTAAAACATCCATCAGAATTTAGATTATTCTTTCCCTCACAAGCAATAGAAAACATTTACATACCATCATATTACTCTCAGTTCTAGGATGTTTGAGAAATTTGGCACTTATTGTTGACCTATCTAGCTATTACAAGGAGACTAAAATGCAACCCTGATCTTTTTTAAAGGATTAGTGACCATAATTTTGGTAGGCACTAGAAGAGTGAAAAGATTCCTAGGCAAACATTTTCTAAAGTTATCCACCAGTGAAATGATAGGAAAGTGATTTTAAGAATCGCTAACAGCTTGCATTTGATCTGTATAACAGCTTTGCATATTTGATTGGTATACTGATTTGAACCACAATATAACAGATCTGTAATTTAACACCAATATGAACGCTGCTCCATGTCCCAGCAGACTAAGGCACTTTCTTATTATTGACTAATACTGGTTTGTAGCTGTTATTTCAAATAGTAAATTACTTGAAATCTTTCCTGAAGGGAGGCTAGGAGTTAAGTTTTATGTTCCTGACTCATCTTCAAGCCCAAGGAAGAACTACCTAGACTGATTTCCCCTGAACAGCTAACAGAATTAACTGCCCTGACCGCTAGTCATTTTCTAAGCAGAGTGGCTTAGTGGTTGAACATACGGACTCTTAAGTTGACAACAACTATGTTCTACTACAAAATGAAGATGTTTCCTATGGACTGGATACATTGCCCCATTAAAATAGGCATCTTGAAAGTGAATGCTATTAATCCAGTCCATGGAATCTAATGAGAATGACGACTGCTGTTAGCATCAAACATTCTCACTAGATTGCAAGAACTGATTCAGATGTGATGTAGTATACAAATAAGCTGAGATGCAAGAAATCTAATATGAAGCAACACCCTCACTTCTCTCAATATTTGAAACTGGAATGGAGCAGGGGTGGGGAGGAAGGGGAGTAAAAACCTTTTCTACTTAAGTTCTAAGGTACGGTTCCTGGGGACCAAGTTCTAGTGGCAAGTCTCTCTCACTGAATTAGATTTATGCAAAAGTGGTCTCAATTCCCTTCCTCTTCAGAGTAGGGAAAAGGAAGTACAGTCTAGTATTAAATAATGTGGTCATTCTAAATAATCTGCAGACTCATGCCAACTTCCTTTTCTGGAACCTAAATCTCATCTTGCTCCATGGTCTCCAGTGTGCAAAATGCATCTCTAGAATACATGACTGTTTATGGAGATCAGAAGATCCTTGGTAAGATTTTTTCTTAGAAGCAGAAAAAGAACACTTCTGTTGGAGAAGCAGCTCACAAAGATATTTGCAGAGGAAAGATTTTTTGCAATTACCTCTCAAAGAAATTTTCATCATTATCCTCTGAAATTCATGAGTTACAGGAGACTTTGAAATCAAGGGGTATGTAACAAACAGAATATACTATAACTTGAGTCATCCATTGTGCCGGATAGCTGGTCACAAAAACAGGTTAGACAACACTGTTTGCCTCTGTCCTGAAATATGCAATACCTTATGCAGATGAAAAACTGCCATATGTTTTAGCACCTAATGAAGATGTTCCAGGTAAGAGCATGCTACAGGTTGATGTGGTACTGAATCAGGTATACTATTTTAATTCTAGTACCAAAGACAGAGGGGTAGCTGATACCAATGACAAGTATACTGGCAGCACAGTAAACAGAACTGTTTTAACCCATGCCAACTTGGATGTCCCCTTGAAAGGGCCAACTTCTTGTTATCTTAGCTATCAAGGAGGGGGATAGCTAAGGCACAAGATCCTGAAGAATGCTCCTGTCCCCCATGTGCAGAATTGCACTCTCAGGTACTAAGTCAGTATGAATGAAGCACTGAGCACACACACCCAAATAGCCCTGAAAAGGTTAGGTCAAGGCACCATAAGCCACAGCACCATACTGAGCAAGACTAATTAGCTCTGCCACAGTAGTGTGGCGATATTGCTTGATACCCAAGCTAGGCCAGATAATACCACATAGCATAGGGCCATGCAGACATACCTACAAGCTCTCAGCAACTTAAAGCTGAGTGATGCTTTTTCAGTTCACCAGAGACAGATGTGATCATCATGGATCACTTGCTTTTTGACTTTTCACTAAAGAAATTAAATCTTCTAAGGAACCCTGGCTTAAATGCTGCCCTTTATGGGGTAGAGCAGGCTGTTGCACTACAGAAAGTGTAACAGGCTGCTGCTCTTCCCACTGCTGTTGCTGGAGTCTCAGGGCTTTCCCTCCCTCCTCCAGCTTTCACTTCCTGACCCGGCAGGGATACAGCAGCAAGGCCCAGAGGAGCAGAGAGCCTGCAGCCCATGTGGGAAGCCACTCAGAACTTGGACAGCTCTGAGGCAGTTTTAAAAATGACTCCTTTGCCTCAATGCACTCCCTTGTCCAATGCACTTCTTGAACAATTTGCAAATTACATACTGAATATGATTTTCAGCTAAATGAGAGTCAGTTAACCCTGTACACAGCGGACAAGTTATAAAATCAGGATCCACATTCAGCCATTCTGCTTGCAAACTCCAATGCTGACTACCTACTATAGAACAGAAAAAATTAAGCCAATAGCCTTAAAGGAAACATTCTCAAAAGAAAATAAATATTTTTTATAATAGCTTGTTACTATAAACAGTGTAGCTATCCTAGTCTGAACAAACTGCTGCTTTGTGCTATCTCCCAATAGGCAGTAGACACATCTGAACTAGGTTGGGATTGCTCTGCCCTTTATGCTCTGGAACAGAGGTGCTCTACTCCCAGCCTGCAGGCCACATCCAGCATCCAGAGGCTCCCCACTGCGTCTGTGGGAAGCTCTGTAGACCATGGTTCTGTATACTAGACTGGACATGCAGGACCCAATCCCAGAACATGGGGCCAAACAGGGGTGACTGCAACTCTGGCGCCAGCCATGATGCAGCACTAAAGCCAGAGCTGCCGCCACCATGTGTTCTGTGCCATCTGCTGGAGCCAGAGCCAAAGCCACCATGTCAGGTAAGCAGCTATGGGAAGTGGGAGAGGGAAAGGGCAATTGGTCAGTAGGGCAGGCACCAGGTAGAAGTGGGGCAAGTGGCCAAGGGAAAAGAGGGGGGGAGAGGAAAATACAGAATAGAGACATGGGGTAGGGAGGGCAGGGCAGGGCAGGGCAAGCTGACAGGAGGCAGGCTGCCTGCTCCCAGTTGCTGCTTTCCTCACTGCAGCAATGGGGATGGGGAGCATATTTAAAATGACCCTGCAATTATTAGATTCTATACATGGGAAAAATTATAACAAATTTATCATTTGCCATGTATAGAATCTAATTATTACAAGGTCATCTTAAATTTCAAGTTGTCTTGGAGTCAGGTAAATATGGTACATAAAGAGAAAGGAAAAGAAGCATGGGCCAAAGCATCCCTATGTTGTTATTCAAACCCAAATGATCTTTCTCCGATCAGCAGGGGGACAAAAAATATGCTTATTAAAAGAATTAAATGTCTGAATAACTTCAAGGTATTCAACGAAAACAGAATTTCTTATGGCCAATTTTTAAAAAGTCAAGTCGACTGTTTAAGTGAATCACAAAATATTTTCAATTTTATGCTCGTGTGAATGTGTGTGTTAAAATAGTGAGGGAACCTAGAGAAAAAAACCAAACCAACCCACAACAGCAGAAAAGAAAGGTTACAAATACAGGACCAACACCCTAGCAGGGAAGAAAAAAAAGTTATGCCTTCTTAAAACTGAAGAGATGCAATAAGAAACATCAAAGAAAAACAAGTAATCTTGGGACCCAATTACATCAATTCATCATTCCTAGAAACGAAGGTAATGACTCCGAGAAAACTCCAGTTGTTTCACAATTCAGCAGTACTACCTTTGCAACAATACAAACCAGCAACAGCTTACCACCTCAGTTTTTCACTCCTTGCATTAGTTCCTGAAGAATGAAGAATTCAATTCATGTTTCGATGACTTTGAAAGCCCTCTGCAGACAGAGTTACACCCAAATACAGCCCATGAAGCCACCACATCTGGCCCACAGGGCTCCTCAGGGTCTAGAAATTTGGCAGCGAGGCCATTAATGGAACAGCGGACATTAATATGCTACCCTCATCCCTGCCAAACTCCCAAACTGGACCATGCTTCCTTCTTTCCCACCTCCCATGAGGCCAGGTTAGGTGTCTTTCCCTCGTGGGGCCACGTTGGGACTGGGCTACCCCCTGCTTCCGCTCCCCTCCACATGGCTAGATGGTGCCTACCTAGTTGTCCCAGGCACCAAGTCAGGATCACCAGCCGGATCCAGCCCACGGATGGACCAGGCACCTCCCATCCAACCTGCCTGGGAGAAAGGTTGAGTACCAAATACTTCTAAAGGAGCCCCTTCTTACAAGAACAAGGTCCACCAGCAATATCTCAGTGTAAATACCTCTCAAACTTTGTTCTCCCAGGACTGCAAGACGCAACAAAAGCTAAATGCTTTCATATTATCTTCCCATACTAGAATTTCCTTTCTTATGCCCTTTAGCCTATGCTTCCACAATGCTGTAGACGTTGGCCATCTTGGCTCAATAAGAAAAAACAAACAAAAACAACTTTCCTACTCCCAAAAAGTCAAACTCCTGAAAATTCAGAATAAAACCAATCTAGAGAAGGGCAGCTAAAAGCAAATCAGATTAAATCAGAAAAGTAGAGAAGCATGAGAACCAATCATTTCACCTATTCCAGGGGTGGGCATTTATTTAAGCTGGAGGGCCGCTAAAGGAGTCTTGGTGAGCTACTGAGGGCCAGGGGGAGGGAGCAAGTGGGAGGCAATTGATCCTATCTAGTCCACTGGTCACCACCAGGAGCCTGAGGAGGGAGGGCTGCACCCTGTGCCAGTCCGCTCTGCCATAGCCAGGGCCACGCAGCACGCAGACTCCTCCACCCCACTGCATCCATCACCCCCCCTTAGTGTCCATTTGGCACTGCGTAGTCTTGGCACCACAGCCATCAGGTCTACAAAAGAAGAGGCGTAATGGAGTATGTCAAGTAGCTGTCCCACCTAATGTGATGAGCTGCTGCCACTGCCGCACCACACCAGGAAAGTTGGGGGTGGCTGCCATGGGCTGAGCACCCAGAGAGCCAGCACAGACTAGCAGTGTCACAGCAGTAGTGGCTCACTGCGGCAGGCAGGTGGGCAGGATGGCTACTTAGCATGCTGCACTGCATTCTGTCCCATGTGTCTGGCTGCCGGCAGCAGCAGTGCCAGGCCTACGCAGTTGCAATGCTAACACGAAGACTGGCAGGAAGAGGATAGATTTGGTGGGGGATGGGGGGAGAGAGGGAGCAGAGGACCCTGCATGCTGTACAGCTTGGCTGCAGCAGAGCACAGCAGAGCAGCCGGGGCACAGCCCTCCCTCCTCAGTCTCTTGGCAGCAGCCAGCAGAGCAGATGGGTTCAACTGGTGGGCCAGATCCACGTGCCATGTTTTGCCCACTTCTGGCCTCCTCCCACCAGCCAACCAATGGAAAGTTAATAAGACAGCTTTGCCTCATAGATAATCTTACCCATGTTGTATACATGGACAAAGCACAGCTCTATCACTAGCAAGGGCTCCTTATCCTAAGTTCTTATTCAACGTACTCTTGTGATGTGCCCAGGGAGAAGTAGCAAAATTGTTTTAATCTCAGTGTATGCTCGAAGTGATCCTGGAGTAACATATCTATTTGTGAAATCCATATTTTAAGAACAATGTTTAGAAGCTGTAAAGGGTGCACATAAGAGGCAGGGTGAGCAACAGCAGTGTTAACCCCACAGGTGCTGGCATCATGAATACAAGAGGTCTAGCAACAGCAGAGTGAATCCGGAGATAGGTCTTCCATTGACCAGATGCTTGACATCTCTGGATAGAAGGTTATTTTAAAGACTGATCCCATGAAAACAGAGACAGAGAGATAGTCTGTAAATCCCACCCCTTTTACATTTCCTCTGTACCTCTGACCCAGTTCCACCAGCAATGCTGCCACCATGCAGAGTGCAGCCAAAGCAGCAATGCTACTAGAAACCTTTCAGTGATATCCAGTCATTAATAACACAGTTAACTACAACCTGAATTGAGTTAAGTTAAAAGTGAGTAATTTAGAAAATGTCATCTCACTCTTTTTCCTGAATGTTTTTAATATTAAAATAATGCAGGCTACTCGAACTAATCCATTAATTTAACTTTAACATCTTAGAAAATTCTGACTCCAAATACATTTACTGTATTGACAAGGATAGTCTAGATTTCTCATCCAAAGAGACTGTACCCTGCCATCATGGGCCTGTTTTTCTAAAGCTTTCAAAGCTGATTCAGGCAACTACCCTTTTAGATGCATTCATGAGAGGGACAGGGTGAGCAACAGCAGTGTTAACTCCACAGGTGCTGGCACTATCAACACAGGGGGTCTAGCAACAGATCCTTCCGAAATACAGATGCCCATCAAAAATCGTTACCATTCTTTGCCTGCTCCCTGACGGTATGAGAGCAGTGGTTCGCAGTAACAGATCTATTACAGATCCCTTTGAGGTTATGGCTGGAGTTAAGCAAGGCCGAGTCATTGCTTCAACACTCTTTTTGACATTCCTTACTGTGACGCAACATTTTGCACCAACAAGTTTCCAGTACGAGTGGAGCTAAACTACCGAATGGCTGGTAGCCTGTTTAATCTCAGCTGAGTCCGAGTAGAAAACAAAACGACCTGGACCTAAATCATCAAGTTCCAGTATGCTGATGATGCTATAGTACAGGAGTCGGCAACCCCCGGCATGTGTACCAATCATGGCACGCGAGGCCATTTTGCTCAGCATGCCACGGCCAGCCCCGGCTCTGTGTTGCTGTTGCCAGCGACGGAGCCTGGACTGCTCCCAGCAAAGCTTTCAGAGTCCCAGATGCCTGCTGGGAGCAGCCCAGGCTCCCACTTGGCAGCAGCTACCCAGAGCCGGGGCCGGCTGCAACCGGGAGGCTCCAAACAGCCGCCCTGAGGTGCCCGTGCAGTCGCTGCCAGCATGGAGCTGATGCCAGAGCTGTGGAGCCCGGCACAGCTGTTTGCAGCCTGCCCGCTGCAGCTGCCCAGAGCCCAGGCTGGCTGCAAACAGCTGCACTGGGCTCCAGAACCCTGCTATCACCTCTGTACCAGGAACGGGGGGAGAGACTGGAGCTGTGCTGCCTCAAGCCCCTCTCCCAATACCCATTCCGACACGGCGGGGTGGGGGGCAGAAATACGACACATGCCAGTAGAGAGCTGATGCTAGAGCCCAGCACAGCTGTTTGGAGCCTCCCGGCTGCAGCCAGCCCCAACTCTGGGTAGCTGCTGCCAGCCGTGAGCCCAGGCTGCTTCCAGCAGGCAGCTGGGATGCTGCAAGCCCTACTGGGAGCAGCCCAAGCTCCAGCAGCTACCCAGAGCCAGGGTAGCTGTTGGCAGCCACAGAACCTGGGCAGTGGGGCTGGGGGGCACAGGACAGCAGGGCTGAGGGGCAAGGGGCACAAGCAGGGCATCCTGCCATGTACCCCTTGCCCTCATTTTGTTTTTCTGGCATGCCGGCACTCTGGCATCTTCCAAGGTAGGAATTGTGGTGTTTTTTGGCACTGGCCAAAAAACTTTGCCTACCCCTGCTATAGTGCATGCTCACTCAGAAGCAGACCTTCAGGCAATCGTTAACGTCTTTACCAAGGCATACAAGAAAACTGGACTGATACTTAACATTCAGAAGACTAAGGTCCTCCATCAACAAGCTTTTAATAAGCAGTCCCTAGCTCCAGTAATTCAGATTCAGGGCGAGACTGGAGAACGCTGAGTATTTCCTGTACCTTGGAAACCATCTCTCACAGAAAGCTGACATTAATGAAGAAATCCAACATCCCCTTACAAGTGCAAGTGCAGCTTACAGACACCTAAAGAAATGGGCATTATCCACATCCCTCTTGAAGTCTGGTGCCCAGAACTGGATGCAGTATTCCAGCTGCGGTCTTACCAATGCCGCATAGAGGGGAAGTATCACCTCCTTAGACCTGTTCATGATGCACCCTC
>NW_005843725.1:16070-18088 GCF_000455745.1 Alligator sinensis | reverse complement strand
GGCTTTGCTTATCACTTCATTACACTGACAACTTATGTTCATTTTAGAGTTGACTGTGATGCTGAGATCCCTTTCTGCCGCTGTGCTGCTTAGAAAGTCACCTCCCAGTCTGTAGATGTGTTGGTGATTCTTTCTCCCTCGATGCAACACTTTGCACTTATCTTTGTAAAACTGCATCCTATTCTGATCTGTCCACTTTCTCAACCTGTCCAAAAATGCCCAAATCCGCTCCCTGCCCTCCAGTGTGTTTACTCTGTCCCATAATTTTGTGCCATCCACACATTTGGACAGAGTGGCTTCCACACCCTCATCCAAGTCACTGATGAAAATATTGAACAGCACTGGTCCGGGGTCCGAACCTTGGGGAACTCCACTGACCACATTTGTCCAGGTTGAAAACGACCTGTCCATCATCACCCTCTGGGAGCATTCCATAAGCCAGTTCTCCACCCACCTGACCCATGTAATAACCCCTGGGGTGGGGAAGGTAGACACAGGCCTCTGTCCCCCCAGTCCCCCATCATTCTTGATGGGCAATTGGCTAGTTCTTTGATACTGATGCAATTGTTACATCTCTCTTTTGTCTAAGATACAACCTTTTCTATGCATCCCAGAACTAAAAGTCATCTAGGTTCCTCATCTGTCAATTAGGACAATATTTTTTTCCGACCTTGACAAATGCATCTTCTTTCAGAATCCTGCTGCAAAGATCATTTTCCTAGGCAGTCATTTTGACAATGCCATCCCCTCCTGCATTTCTTCAGTGGCTCCACCTTTTCTATTATAAACATAACATATTTGTCTTCACAAACACCTGTTTCTAATCGATCTGTTTCTAAGCTAGCCTCCATCACCTATGTGTTAAAGTTTCCAAAAAGCACCCTTGCAATTTCTCCCATGCTGCTCCTCTCATTTGAGAAAAGCTTCTTGTAAATATATTCTCACACACCCCATTATTTTCCTTAAAAACCCTCTTTTATTATGATGCCCACCAACCCTTCCTCCCCCTCACCAAAAACGAACACCCCTCGCCAAACTTGAAAGAAATCAGGGTGTTCACGCATGGACACCACTGATTATCCTGATGAACAGGGATCCTGGTTTTCTCTGATAAAAAATGGCAAATCCACTAATAAAAATAGCAAGTTCTCTGCTAAAAATGCCAAAATCCATTATTAAAATTAAACATTACTGTATGTATGTATCAATTGAACACAATTTTTTATTAATATATTTTCAATTTTAAAGGAATTTGGAAGCCTACCAGTGCCTCAATCACTATAATAAAATAAATTCTAAATAAATTTTAGTATTTGATTTTGGGTTTTTCCATTATGGAAAAATCTAAGCTTCCCCTGCCCCCTTCACTCACCAAGACGCAGGTCCAGACCCCTCACTCCCAAGCCAAAGCTCCCCAGTCCTGCTGGTACCCCTCACTCCCCACCACCAGCCTGCTGCCCCGCCCCCACCAGCCTTGCCTGACCGAAGTCCTTCCACTCCCCCCAGCCACTTGCAGGCTGTAACTGTCAGCCTGCAGAGAGCCTTTGCAAAAGTGGAAAACCCATGTGTTTCTCCGTTAAAATGAGAAATCCATGTTTTCTGTTTTTCCATGAGAAATGGAAAATCCAGATCCCCGATAAACAACATGCCTTCATTGTTTCCTTGTGCTACCATCAGTTTTATCTTGTATCATACTGGGGTTGAAAAAAAAATGTTCTGTATTTGTATAGCACCTGGCACAACTGGGTCCCGATTCATAGTAGGGATCTCAGATGCTACAGAAAAAATAACAAAAGGTTATGGTTGGCATGGACAGCACAAACTGAATAAGCTGATTACAGTAGTTCCAACAGCAGACCCAGGAAAAAGTTCATTTATCCTTTGCAGTCCGTTTACTATTAACATTCCTAGACTTGTCTTATCTCTTAACTTTCATACAAGACTGGCATGCAGAATAAGCCATATTTGGGACTATCCATCTCCTCCAAAATACAAGAACAATTTTCATGTATAATATG
>NW_005843725.1:4249-16039 GCF_000455745.1 Alligator sinensis | reverse complement strand
TTCCCTAAATATATCTGGTAACAAGAGCTAAACTTTAAATTGTATAGATACATTTCTAGCCATCACACTTTTAAACATATCTAGAAAACAGAAGCAAGTGAATGGAATGCAGATCCCCTCCAAGTCTGCAAACAGGCACTGTTATTTATCTGGAAATAATGGCATCATTTTGGAGAGCTGCTAATATCAAAACCTAATTATTTTTTCTGTTACAATGATAAGCAGTTTAGCTAGCATGCGAGCAAACAACATTCAGAATGCATGTGGAAGTTACCAACCTTGCTTGGAATATGACAACAAATGAAGACTGGCTGCTAGCTGATTACTTGAATGTGAACAGCACTCAAGCATGCTTGAAGGCCAGATTTTTTTTTTAAATATATCAACACTAAGATAAGAGACTATCCATTGAATGTAAAATACTGGTTGCTAACGTTGACAGAGGCGGGAAACATTACAAGAGGGGGTGTATGTATTAATTGAAGAAGAAAATTGAGCAAGTTTCATTTTATCCCTTTCTACCCAAGACAGTAATAGTTACAGATGTTAAGAAAATTAACTGTTATCAAATCTAGACCAAATTATGACATTTATAATGGTCTTTCCTCCCCAGCTGTTAAAAAGCATGCCAGGTCTTGCAACAGTGAAATAAGAAACATGTTACAAATCATAATATTGTATGCATACCATCAACTACAATTTCAGAACAAATGGATTCAGGAACTTGAACTCAATGAATTATATTGTTACAGTAAAACTGCATCTTCATGTGACACTTAATATATTTTGAGGCCACAAAGTACTACCAATTTTCAGTTTCTTAAAAACAAACAAAGGAAAATAAGCATAAGAAATCTTCATAAGGGAAAAAACCCTACAAAATGGCAATTAAAGCATTTAATACAATTACTCTTCATTCTGAGTATTTTATAAACTTTTCATAAACCGCATACAATTGTTACTATACTTTTAACTGAACAGAATCAAAAAGTGAAATCCCATTACAGAAGCGAGTGAAGCTTGACTATACTTAGAATCTGGGAGGCGTTATTGTGTCAAAAATATCTGCATAGTGTTTTTACCACATTTTAAACTATGTATAAAGGTTAACACTGATGGGGATTCAGAAAGATCAACTGTACCTGAAAATAGCTGTTTGAGGCAACATTTGGTAACAGGAGGGCCCTTGATCAAAGTACCCATTTGTTTGTTTTTTTCAGTTTTGTTCCCAACTAAATTATTACTGAAGTTAATAAAATCAAGATTCCAAGTTCTAAAAAAGAGAACATATTAATTCAGAATAAATAATGTTGAGACCACTTTAACGTTATGTTACTCAAACAGTGAGAAAACCGTTCAACATGGAAATCTAGTGTCATTAATAACCTACAGGATTCTCCTTTTTACTCAATATCCCTACATTGACTTTTAACTCCCTGGGTAAGCTGCAGGGAGCTAGCAAAAGAATCCATAGCAATTTGGTTACTATAACTAGTATATACAAATATGAAGCAAGTGGTGGTATGGTGAGAAAGATACCACAGCAGTGATCCGGCGGGCTGGTCCAGGAAATGTGCAAAAGGATGAGGATTTTTTCCCCAGACCTATGGAAAGGTACCTTGTGTCTGGCAACTGGTCCAATAAATGTTATTCTAGTCAAAACATTACCATATTAAAAAAAAAAGGAGAAAAATAATCCTTTGTTTTTTCACATTTTATTCTTACTGAAGAATCTAAGCTTTCATTCATTTACTGGTTTCAGCAGCTGGTGAAAACCAAATAATATGAAGGTACCATGATTCCCAGAACACCTGCCACAGATTTCACCAACTTACAGTACAGAAATTTAAGTTTGCCAATTTATCAAATCAACATGAACAAAACAATAAGGAAGATAAATTACACCATTCTACCAACAGCAAACTAGTTCTCCTCTAGGTATTTGAACTCCTGCAGATTTTTCCTCTGCCAAAATAAACTCAAAAGAGAGAGAGAGAGAAAAAAAAAATGTTTTCCATCATGCACCTTAGGGTATGTTTTCCATCATACTTCTATTACATGGTACCCATTCCTTTCTCAGAGGGATCACTTACATAGGAAAACTACAGGAAGACCGAAACATACTGAAGTATGTCATTTTGTTGATAGGCCAGTGATTCTCACCTTGTTAGATTCAAGACAGCCCTCAGAAAATGCCAGTTCTTAGCTTTCATATGTTTCTTTACTATGAAAAAATCGTCATTACAGAAACAAATAAAAATATTTCAGGAAACAGGCCTAGATACTCAAACTACCCAGAGACACCAGAGAGAGCAGCTAAAAGGGGAAATATGGCTTGTGGTGGGGCACTGACCCAGAGTGGGGGTAAAGTTTAGTTTGGAGAAGTGGTTTGCTTATATTTGTGTTATGTTTAAGTCTAAGACCAGAGGACCAAGCTGTGGCTACAGGGGTATTAGAGAGGCCACAGGGGTACCTGAAAGACACCCAGAATAGAGCCCTGCAAACACTTAACAGCTTGAGGGGCTGAACAGCATGAGAGCAGCCCAGCCTACGTCAAGGACCACAGGAGCCCAAGCAGTCCAAGAAGGGTAAGACCAGGGCCAGAGGCCCAAAAGCTGAAGTCTGAAGCAACAGACCTAGGTTGAGGGGGCACAGCCAAAGAAAAGGGTCCAAAGCCAGGAAGGATGAAGACCCAACAAGGTTTGAGGCCTGAGGGGACCAACTGCTGCGACGGGGCCAGGGGGCCCCTCCAAAGTGATACCAAGTACAATCTGCAAGCCATGGCTGTGGCTACAAGGGAGGATGGAGGCCACTAAAGGTGATTTAGTGCCCAAGGGCAAGGCTGGTGGCAGCTGCATAGATGAAGCATGTGAAGGTTGAGGGACTCAGGTTCACTATAGCACCCTGGGGCAGCTTCCTGCAATATAAATTCCATCAAGACCTAGCACACAAGGAAGAAATGGGAGGGTACCCCGAGGAGCCAGAGCAGGGCAGGAGTTACTGGGGCTGCAGAGGGCATTATGGCTGCCCTTGAGGTCAAGACGTTGCTACACATGAGCAAATTCTAGGACAAGTTAGCTAGACATCTCTTGTTGTCTGGAGGCTTCTCTCCAATCACTAAACAGTAGTAATCAAATGAGTAATCAAATGGGGCTATCATTTCCAAATGATAGCCACAATTCTTCTCGTTAAACGATGTTATAGTTTGTGTTTTCTTTTTTGGCTTTGAAAACTGGAAGGAGGGGTTTAAGAAGTGAATTTCTAGATCAATACATAATGTTCTCCAACTTTTTGATAGCTGAACCTCCTACACATGTATTTCCCCCTTCCTCTCCCTCCTCCCTGTTTTGACCTCATTGCGGTAGTCCTTTACCTAAAACAGACCTTCATTATCCAACTGTGGTCACAGTCCACATTACAGGTAAATAGAGTATGTATACAACTGCAGCATATTCTGCCCACAACTATGCAAAATAATAAAAAAAAAACAAATAACACCATGAACTATCTGGGTTGATCTGTGCAGTTAATAGATTTTAAGCCATTCCAGTGATTCCAATTTCTGTAAAACAGCCTGAAATGTCCGTAAGACATGCATACAGCCCTCTTTAAAAGAATTTATGTAGTAAGTGTAACATAGGCAAAAGCCACCATCTACCATAGAGAATAGACAAAAACCTTCCACTACAGGAAACCAGCTGGAAACATATCGTTTAAAAGTAATCCACCTTTGTTAATGCTCCCCGTACATTCACTTCCTACTCTTTCCCCACCACACACACACCCCCACACACTGCACTCAGGGCTTGGAGTGGGCCAGCTGGCAGCAACTCGGAAAGCGGTTCCTTTTCCACAGTGGCTGAAATCTTATGCTGTGGAATTTAAGCTATCCTCATTTACAAAACAGTCTATCCCCGATGGCTTGAAAAAAAGAAGAAAACAAAAAAAAGCCTTCAGCAAGTCAGCCAAGATGTAACCAATTCAATGTCTACATGAGTTTTCACACAATTCTCAGCAAACGTTTATTCTGAACCATGTAAGCAGCATTTTAATTTTGGCAAGTGTGTGGAGCTTGAGTATGCTGTCACTTTATTCCTGACCTCTAATCCCAAACAACTCCATAACTATCCTTCCCAAAACAGTACTTTTCTACCACAGTATTACAGGTCAATTAACACTTAGAATTTTCACTTGCCAAATTAAGGAAAATAAATTCTTCTTAAAAATATATGGAAATAACACAACATTTTGATATATGTCACTATTTGCACTGTGGCCCAAAATAATGAAAACAGTCAAACATAGTACAGGTAGGTCTATAATGAAGGGATTGCTATTCACATAGTCATACTGGATCTAACTTGGGTACTGCTAACAGCGTAGCTGCCAGAGATAGTCCCACAGGTACCCTAATTAGTAAATAACAAGGTCCTTTACTCCGTTTATTCATAGGGACAGTAACAGCAGCAGACAGAACCCAAGCAATTAATACCAGCCAAAGAATATTTGAAGAAAAATTGATTGGAAAACCAAAATACAAGCATCCCTAAAAGATACTTTCTTATTCTAAACAATCTCAGCTTTCTTTAGGCCACAAGTGAGGCCATATCTACACAGTACACTCAAAATTAAGACAAATCTTTGTATTGACTTCACACCATTAGCTTATTTAGTGTCTCGCAAAGGAATGGTCTTAGTCTCCACCTGATCTGTTTGTGAGGAAAATCTTGAGGACATGAAGAGACTGCAATTGATGTAATGATACTGTCAGTCTATAGAAAGCCTGAGACAACCATGGAAATTACTAACAGCTCATTCATCTCAATGTACGTCAGTCCTGACCACTAATGATTACACTTTAAATCTCAATTATTTTCAGTGTTCATAGAAGCAGTATCATTAGGAAGTGACAATTCATTTTGTTACCCCAATTGTATGCATTTGTGATGATAATACTAATTTTTCCCTGAAGTCAAGAAGCCTAACAAGACATCAGAGCTTCATTTTAGGGAATCAAACCCAAGAATTCCAGGAGACCCTGGCGTGCAGACAGTCACATTTTAACTTGTGCACAATCTACAGAGAGTAGCATCTCAAATAGGTGGAGCTTATCATGTGGACAAGGTTTGGAAGATAATTATCAGTTTCCCCTTCTCTTTCCCACTCCAGTTTAACCCCTGCAATTCTTACACAAATTAACTAAAACTCACACCTGCAGAAAAACACATATCCTCCCTCTGATACTGCACTACTTCCATCAGGAACAAGACTTCATTTCTTCAATCCACCTTATTCTGAGACAAAGTTTCAAAAGATTAACAAGGGAATTCTGGAAGGGTGGAATTTAAGTAACTGGTCTCACCTCTATTATATCTAGCAGATCTTGGCTACATAAAGTGAAGCAAACTCTTCTTTTTGTTTCTGTTTAAAAAATGTACTCAAATGCCTGAAAAGGCACCTCTGAAATATTAGCTACCTGACCAACTCTTACCAATGCATTTTCTAACTTTCAAATTTTATTTTTTTACAAAGTAAAGTTGGAACAATATCACATATATTTGAGGGTAACTGCATTTATTAGACACCTGTAATATCAGGTCTCATTGACAGACCTGGAAGTGCAACCATCCCCAGATATAACCTAAGAATGTCTCTCAGTACTTTCATCAACATCCAAAGCATAATCATAGAAGGAAAGAAATGCTTTCCAACAATCCAACTTCAAAGTTTATTTACTGATTTGATATACATTTGTTCCTACTGAAGTATTCATATCCTGCCATGTATTTTGTTAGAGTATAGGTCTGTTTTTTAATGTTTTGTTAAATCACCCAGTGGCCTATATGTTCCTCTTAATGACTTCAGCAGAAAATAAATCACTTCTTAGTATTTGCGGTGGCAATGGCAGATAAAACAGGTGACAAAACTCACTCTTCCACCATTACTGTTAAAATGGAGAGGCAAATGTCCTTCTTTCATTTATGCAGCAATATATTTTATAATTTTTACTTTTATCCACAATGACACTGAAGTTGACAAGATTCTTATCTTCATTTTTTCCAAGAAGAATGTTATAGTTACGCGCAAAATGTCCAGATCTTGTTCGTTTATTGAAGTCCTTTAAGAATTAACAAAAAGAGAGGAAAAAAGAAATACAATCTTTATTCTTGCCTGTTTTTTCTCTAATTTCCAGTACCTACTAACCAAGGTTCATATGGGAGAGGGAGATGCATTCCATATCATCCCTTACCAGATCCAGGGACAGCCATTATAGGGCTAAACACCTCTTCCCATAACTAGTGATGAGAAGCCCATGTCCCTCACAAGAACTTGCTCTTGGATTCATCTCCAAACTGAAAGCAGATCATCTTTTGCATTGGCCTCTACTTAATAGGTGTCAAAATATATTTGTTGAGCCTTGTTAGCAACCAAATCTAATCTTACCTAGGACATGAAATTTCTGCTGCCATCTTCTTCACCCAGACAATCTCCTGCGATGCTATACTTCCTAGACACACAATGCTCCCAGGAAGATTTATTCCATGATATCACACAAGCTTAGACCCCAGACCATTGGAAGGGCAGTAGCAAGACTGTTAGTTTTTTACTGTAAGCAGCGCTTTATCCAAGTTCCCATAATAAAATGTTGTTTTCATATCATAAGTCTCCTCCAGCTGTTACAAGCAGCTCACTTATTGCTTCAGGCACAAGCTACAGTGCTCAGCCTATAGCTATGATTGTGAGTGGGTTAATAAAGGACTGCCATCTTGGCAACCATATAGCATGCACAGTGTCTCCAACCTTGCTACTTTTTCAGCGAAGAAAACAACTTTCCCACCTAAAACATGCCCCCCAAATTTAAGGAACTGAATTTTTTTTTTGCGGGGGGGGGAGGGGGGGGAGTGCATGTTGTATATGAGAGAACACGGTACCATCCCATTTGCTAGCCTTACCTCGCACAACACATTAAAAGTTTCATCCCCTCCTTTGTCCAAGTTTATTTGAAGCTTTTTTCTGCAACTGATACTTTCAGTACATGCTACTTCTCTAACTCCTTTCATACCCCAAAACCCTATAAATTTTTTAAAAGCAAACTTAAAATAGGAATAGAAAAAACAGTCAGCTATTCTGATGTGCGAGATGAAATGTGCTTAACAAATTTATAAAATCTATCTTTTCCTCTAACACCCCAGATCGCAAAGCAGCTATTAGGAAAATTAGCAAAAGACTCACAAGCAGAACACTACCTAAAAATCCAACAAGGATTTTACCGCACTAAAATTAACACACAGGAGTGGGGGAAGGACTCTCACATTTGCAGAACTGTTTTGGATCATAATAATATAATCAAGGTAACTTCCACGAAAAAAAAGTTTCATTAGATCAAAAAGGAGATTAGATATGTTACATAAAAAAGAGAGACCAGTAAAAAATACAACAGTGATTGGTTTTCAGTGTAGTCAGCTTAGCCACTAGAAACTTTAGTCTATCGAGTATTTTGTCTTCATTTTTAAGTAACTGTAATTATGAAAGTCTAATCATATGTCACATTTTGATTCCACTGCTAGAAACACTGAGGAAGAAAAGTGCAGTTGGAGAAAACACACACAAGCTCACTCTTACTACTCCTCGCAAGTCACGTTTACAAAAAGTACCTTTTGCACAATTCCCAGGTTTCTCATTTGATATGTGAACTTAAAATGCAAGAGGTCAGTTCTTGCAAAACTTTTACTATAATTTTGCTCCAATATTACTTCCTGTTCATTATTTGGTAAATACCAAACAAAACTGCATGAAAAAACAACTGCATAATAAAGCAAAATTCTGCGCAAAAGTCCACAGATGGTTCCTTTACTCCAAAAATTAAGTGTTTCCTTTAACAAGCTAGTTTTTTGTTGTTGTCAAGGTGATGTATGCCTTCCAGACAATTATTAAAGTTTATAACATCTGCTCATCATGAAACGCTATTCCCAAGTTTAGCATTGTCATGTAGAAAACAGAATATTAGCAAAATTCACTACAAGTTTATCATGATTTATAGATATAATTTTCAATAAAAGTTAGACAACCTTTTTAAATAAGGTACCTTCAATTTAAAAAGCCTATTTCCCAGTTTCTCTTTTTTGTATTAAAAAACAGTTCACAATAACACTTCTCCTATTTTGAAAAAAAATAGGTAGAAATTTGGGGGAAGTTTATAGTACCCCAAACAGCTTTTAGCTTATTTTTAAGTTAGTCAGATGTCAAGTTGACAATGTCCTTTTAAGAACAAATTTTTAAAGCAATAGAACCCAGGAAGACAGGTAAGCTGTCTCTCAGATACAATTGTAGGCTTGATCCTAATAATATTGATTTAAATAAGCATTTCACAAACAAGGAGAGCAACTGCTACAGCTGAGTAGAGAGCAAGCAAATCCTAGGCTGACTCCACCTTCTTTTTGCTGGTCAGTTCTCCAAATGTCCAATCTCATCACCACTAACAGCACATGGAAGTCTTTAAACTCAGTTAGAAATAAAGATACAGTGCTCTCTCAGTTGCCTCTAACGGTAGTCATTGCTAGGAACTTCTCTTAAGGACCAGTGCCATGATCAGAACATAGGGGGAGGTGCATGAAATGATGCTGTTGCCACAAGCATTCACAAATGAGAAGTTAGGTTTGTAAAACTATTAAGCTGTGGTTCATATTATAAAATTGTTTGAGGATCCCCTACATTAAAGGAGTCCAGGTAGACCCTTAAACTATATACAGATTTATTTAACCTTATTTGAGCATACCATAGAGTAATTAGTTATCACACACATACGCTCAGTTCTATGGAGCGCCTGGAGTTCACCATGGTGTGAACAAGAATACTTTTGGAATAGCCATGAGTTATGATTCTGGGCTAAGAGGAGGCTTTGTACATGGTAGGAGGTATCAGGTTCATTTTCCAAGACATCAGCCAGTAGGATTGCTATCACTGCCAGCTGATTTGGCCATGCTCCCTGCCACTGGTAAAGTTATAAGATAATGGGGGAAAATAATACTTCCATAACAGAATGGGAAAGGACACTGCAATATTTTTCATTTTTACTTAGACTCTACTTTAACGTATTACCATTTGCATAGTACTTTTGTTCACGTTCTGTACAAATTAGCATATTTTTCATTATTGTAATGTAGCTGGTAATAATTCACATTTACAAGGCAGCAAGGGGGACCTAATCCCATTTTTAGTCTCATTGGATGCATCTACATGTTGCCCTATGGCAATGTAGCGATGTGCTATGTTACTGTACAGTACGCTACAGTGATGTGGGTCTACATGTGGTTGACAGCTACAGCAAGCTAGCGGTGCGCTCCCCTGATATAGTGCTCCACTACCACACTGTAGTGGTGAAATCTAACCATGCACCATGTGCACAGCGCAGTAACCACCCATACTGCATCATGCTTTAGTACTTCCAGAAGGAAATACTAAAGCATAGTGCCATAGCAACATCGCTGTACAGCGACGTGTAGACTCACACATCAACTATGTTTGATTGGTTGAAAATAGTGGTTGCAATTGGTGGTTGATCATAGTTGATCATTTTAAAACTGCCTGAACTTTGGTATTTTAGAATTGTTTTGTTGGGTTCGTGTCCGTTTACTGTATTGACAAGAAGATCAGTTTATGTCAATTACGTGAGAATATTTCAGGATTTACCTATGAAAAATAACCATTTTCCATGGGATGAAGTATATAAAGCCTTGAAAACCCACTGGGATACTTGTGGTGAGCAGGGAACCTAAGGCCATCAGTATGTGAAGCATAATAAAATAAAATAATTCTTAGTCCCATACAACTGTGAAGTCTTACAACAAATGAGGTGATTCAGTAGTTGTCTTCCTCAAGCTGTCAACAGTCCTTGTGCTTACCCAAAGCTCACAGCTTTCAGATGCCAGGACAACAAAAAAACTGACAAAAATTGCCCGTCACGATACCATTCAGAGCCCCATGGGTATCAATTCAACTATCAAAAAACAATATTTCACTCTGCCAATGAGTAGTGAGACAGAAGACCACCTAAAAGAAAAGCTGTGATTGGATGATAAAAAACAAACATCCCATCCATGGTAGGAGCTAAACAGGCATGGACCCAGGGGAGAAGGGGGAAGAGTTTTTCTTCTTTTGCAGAGGGAGTAAAAAGGGGGCTTTTATATGAACAAGGATTCACTAATCAGATGCCAGTATTGGTCAAACGCAAAGAAAAATTCAATCCACACGAACAATGCCATGAATTTATTACCATAACTCGTAACTCTTTCTTCCAAACTTCCTGCTCCTCTTTGTTCTTACATTCATTTGAACATTCCCCCTAAGTTGCAGGGAACATATACCATTAATTCTGTATATCCTCTACAGCATCTACCTAGAGAAAGGATGTCCCAGTGGGTCGGCTGCTAATCTGAGACCTGGAAAACCTGGGTTTAATTCCAGGTCCCCCACTGACTGACTGTGAAATTGTGGACAGCTCATTTTGGATACACCTACAAAACACAGTGCAATGCTATGTAAAGATACCCAAACTAACTTGCATATCAAAAGCAGTACAGCCAGGTTGATGCAGAGCTGCGACCAAGGTTAACACACAGCGCTCATGCAGATCTACTGCTTCCAGTACACGAGCTAAATTGGGTACCTCTATGCAGCCCTAGTCCGTGCAATGCAGACAAACCCTTACTCACTTGACGCCTTGGCTCCCCATCTGTAAAACAGAGATGACAGAACTTTCCACACAGTCTTGCAAAATAAATGTACTAAACAGACTGAGAAGAGCTTAATATACTACAGGAATGGCAGGGCATACCTACAATTGTGCTATACCTACACCAGGCTATAAACAACATGACAAATATAGTCCTGAAGGCAGAAGGCATCCTTCCAGTCTTCACCACCAGTCCTGCCTGATGCAAACCGATCAATATAAGCTGGCTGGTAAGTGCTGTCAAGTTTTTCAAGCATTTGAAATAAATACATGCATCCCCCCTTGATGGGAGGTGTACTCTACAGTACTACTTTGGAAACACAAGGGACGAGGTTTTCTGACAAACCTCACACTGGCAAACAGCTATGAGCAGAATTTAGATCAACGGAAGGACAGAGGTGAGCCTCTCACCCAGTGCAGGGGTGAGGACACCCAGCTTTGAGTGCTAGCACTTGGACCAGAAAACCACGGGAACAGACACAGGCTCACAACTGCCCCTTCCTAAAATAAAGCAGAAGCCCCGGGATGTCCAACAGCAAGCACGTCACCCCTATTGCATCAGCAGACCCCCACCCTAGCAGCAGCTCCTGAACAACTCCTGCGAAACCGGCTCCGGGGCGAGTGGCGCGAGCACCCCGCGCTCCCCGGGCAGGTGAAGGCGCCGCGGGAGGTTCCGACGCGCCCCCGGCCCCGCTGCTGGAAGACCCTGCTCGTGCTTCCCCCAGCTAGAGCCGCCCCCCCGCATCTCCGGACTGGGAAGCCCAGGGGAGGCGGCGCCGCGATCCCGGCCCGGCCCGCTCCCGAAACCGGCTCCGGGGCGAGTGGCGCGAGCACCCCGCGCTCCCCGGGCAGGTGAAGGCGCCGCGGGAGGTTCCGACGCGCCCCCGGCCCCGCTGCTGGAAGACCCTGCTCGTGCTTCCCCCAGCTAGAGCCGCCCCCCCGCATCTCCGGACTGGGAAGCCCAGGGGAGGCGGCGCCGCGATCCCGGCCCGGCCCGCTCCATCGCACCCCTGCCCGGCTCCATGGAGGCCGCCGCCCGGGAGATGCGCCCGCGGAGC
>NW_005843725.1:0-3589 GCF_000455745.1 Alligator sinensis | reverse complement strand
CACTGGCTGGGTCCTGCTGGAGGAGCCCTTCCAGGCGGCGCTACCTTCGCGCCAGTGTTTGTCAGTGAACATGGGGCTTGTCATGGTGACTGTGCGGGGCGGCTGGGCTGGCGCTGCCGCAGCTGCAGACAGGCAGGAAGATGGAGGCCGCGGCGCGCAGGGAGCAGCTCTGGACTGCGACCTCCCCTCACGCCCGTGCGGCCCCACGAGCTGATGTAGTCGGTCTCGAGGGTGCCCTCCTGCCCGCGGCGAAGCCCTCGTGCCTGCCCTAGGTGCACTCCGGGGACAGGTCTTGGGTCGTGTGTTTTGAAGAAGTAAGGGCAGGTTTGTAAGAACAGGGTTTGCAAGTGCCTTGAGGCTGCAGGGAAGGGAGCAAATGATCCAGACCTGGAAGAAGACGCAAGAGGAGCCAGCCAGTCCCCGCCAGGAGAAAACCAACGTCCCTGCCCATGCACCTGCTACAGGGAGCTCTCTCCACGAAAACTGCACCCTGAACAGCTCTAATCACCTGAACCCAGCTTGAAACACTTGCCTCTGCCCTGCTGCCAGGGATCTGCATGGAAAGGCTGGGCGAAAAGCACTGAATTTTCCAACTCCATAGGCAAGCAACAAAAGGTTTGGTTGATCCCCAAAGTCGCAGTGTCTTGTCTTTCATCTTTTTTTTTTTTATATAACTGGAAAAAGATAGTGATGAATAATGGTCAGCTAGCCAACAAACACTCTACCTCACCTGGCACTTGATCAGTAAAAAGCCGTTTAGGCCACATCCAGATAGGCGCAGAGTGCCTTTGAGGTATTTCTCTGCGCTGCAGGGGAGTAGTGTGGGGGAGGGGCTGACCCCTGGATATCCAGGGGTCAAAAAACCCGCAGAAAAAAAACAACAACACACATGGGGGCAGCATACACTGCTCAAAATCAGCCAGGGTGGCCAAAGCCACACTCCTGACTGCCAGCCAGGCTCTGCGTGGCAGGATTGCTGCTGCTGCAGCCCCAGGAGGCTCCCAGGACCACAAGTAAGGCTGCTGGGGGCAGCCTTCCCTATCCCACCCAGGGTAACATGCCATGCACCTGAGCACACATGGCACAGGCGTTTTACGGGGACAACTAGCAGCGGCACAAGGTGCACCATCACTAGTTGTACCCAGGGTTTGCAGAAAAATGACTGTGAACAGACTTAACCAATGAAGGTGAAACTTGAGTAAGGAACTGCTGGTTCTCTGAGAGTTAAAGTAGATGCAGAAAAAAAAATAACATTTCCTGAATGAAGAAGTCACATTCATTTCCATCAGGTTTCTGGCAAGTAATTTCTTTCCTGTTAATGCCTTTAAGCCGACAGTTAAATAGACTCTGGAGAATTTATCAACATGCTCAAAGAGAGTGACCCTCCCTGCTCCTCCTTGCATTTTCTCATATCCAGGAAAGGTGACTGAGCAGCCATACAGATGTCTAAACACAAATGACATCTAGACCCTGATTTTCCCCCTAGGCCAGCAGTTTTTAGACCAAAGGCATCCCACAGAAAATGTCAGCTTTTACCTTTCAAGTGGCACCATGGTTGAGAATCATTGTCCTAAACATTAGAGCAAATCAGGAGTAACTAATTCTATTTAAGTTACTCTATTGAGATTAATACCATTAGAATAAATTAAGTTGGAACTGGACTGTCAGGGGCCAGTTAACCCAGAGGTTAGTTGTGTCTTCATCTCCAGAGACGCATCTTTAGCAATGTATAGGAAGATCAACTGTATACTGGAGAATATTCTTTTTTTAACAAGTCTTGGCTACAGATCAGTCATTCAGAGTCTGCCAGAAACTACAAATCCTGGTAAGTTAATGAAGTAAAATTATCCTGTTTAACAGAAGTGGCATACAAGGAATTGATGTGGCTAGCATTTATGTCCAGAGAAAAAAAAGCAAGAGTCTTAGGCCAGGTACAGACATTATACTTTTACTGGTACAAGTGATTGGAAACAGAACAGAAGTCTGGCACTTATAGACTGGTTTAAAAATTTTCCCTGCCCCACTTCCCCCCGAAGGGTGAATGTGCATTTTGTTCACTACGTCACTTACAGAAAACTGCATCACTTGGATCAGTTCTGCCTCTGGCTTTTTGAATGTCTGCACCTAGTCTTAAGGAATAAGTTACTTTGGGATGTGAAAGTTTGTAATACTCCCAAACCCCTTTATATTCAAAACTCTGTTGTAAAAGAACCACAGCAAGTTATTTGTATGTACAGCTCCAGTCAGGGTACAGAACAGTGCTTTGGTTACACAAATCTACTCCCAGCCTCACCTGAAGTACTGTATCTAGTTTTGGGCCCCACTCTTGAAGAAGGATGTGTACAGTTTGGAAAGAGTCCAACAAAGGGCAATAAAAATGACTACAGGCCTTGGAAACATGACTTATAAGAAAAGTCTGAAAGAATTAGGGTTATTTAGTCTAGAGAAAAGACTCAGGGGGATTTGATAACAGTCTTCAAATATCTGAAAGGCAGTGATAATGATGGGGATAGGCCAGATCTGGCCCGCAAAGGGACTTTGTCCAGCTTGCACCAGGTCCCTTGGTCCTGTCTGGCCCAGGCGCTATCTGGCCCGTGGTACACCCTGCCACCTCTGGGTGCACAGCGGGGCTGAAGCAGCTCCAGGGCTGGACTCCAGTTCTAGGCAGCCCAGCCAGTGGCAGCTCCTTTCGGCTGCTGCTGGCTCTGGCCCCATGGAGACTGGTGGGGACCCATGTGCACAGCCCTGGCCTACCCCACCCCACCCCACTCCTTTTGCATACCTCCCTGACTGGAGCAGACCAGCTCCAGACCAGCTGGGACCTACACGCGGAGCCCCAATCCCGGGCCTGCCTACCTGCCCATGATGAGCAGTAGCAGTGGTGGTGGCTAGGCAGAAGCTGCGGCAGCCACCTGGAGCCTGTGCCCAGGCTGTCCTGAAGCTCCTCTCTGCTATGGTCACCACCACGACTAGTGCTGCCCCTGGGCTGCCCAGTGGGGCAGCTGCACATTAGCTCAGTTGTGGGCTCCAGGCAGCTGCAACAAGAAGGGCCCAGCAGTAGTGGGAGGGAGGCAGCCAGTTTTCCCCCGTGCCCAGCAGCAGCTCTTGCCCAGCCACTGCCACTGCTTATTGTGGGCAGGTTGGTCCAGGGGCAGCCCAGGGCCGGGACTGTGGGAGTGGGTCCCGGATGCACTGGGTGCACCCCCTGCAAAAAGGTGCTGCTGACAGTGTCGGCGGCGCCTACGGGTAGTTGCCTCTCGCCACCCCACTGCCAACAGTGTCAGCAGCATCTGCGGGTGGTCCACGATTGCCTCTGGTCACTGCTGGCAGTGTCTGTGGGTGGTTGCCAACCCCTGGTCAACACTCACCACCCCCCTCTCCACCTGCCACCGACAGTGCCAGCAGCATCTGCAGGAGCTCCCAGCTGAGTGCCGCCGGGCTCCCGCCACTGCCAGCATAGCTGTGCCCCCCCAGCTGCTGGGGGCATTCCGTTCATGTCCCGGATAGTCCGGAGCTTGTCCACTGTAGCCAGAGTGAGTCCAGGATAGACCAGTACGCAGGCTGTGCACACAGCTTCTACTGGGGGCTG
>NW_005843724.1:56423-59188 GCF_000455745.1 Alligator sinensis | reverse complement strand
GATTTGGAAACCTTTTTTGTAGTAGTGTGTGAAGAAAAGAGTAATTTTGTGTGTGTGTGGTCATTTGAGAAGTCTGAACAGGAATGTGCTGGACTGGCCCATGGGGGTCATTTCATCCACTGCGGTGCGGTTAATGGTGCGTGTCTTCTCACTAATGAAACAGTCTAACGTGGGTCTTCCCTTTCTTTCCAACTGCTCCTTGTGCACCTGTTCATGGGAGCAGTGTCAGCGAGGAACTGCAGCGTGAAATAGCCCCCCTGCCCGCTCCTCACCTAGGCCCTGTAGCTGTGCTTGGCAGCACCAGGCCCCATGCATGGGCACAGCTGGGCAGCAGCCCCAGCCCTGCCCAAGTCCCTCGCTCCCCATTTATGGGGGCCTCAATTCACCTCCTCCCGCCACACCTGACTTACATGTGGGGACCCACTCTCCAGCCTGTGGGCAGGCATGTACCTGTGTACATGGTCACATGCACATAGCACCCCTTTGTGACCCCTCCTCCTGTTCCCCTGAGCACCTTGCAGGATGGAAGTCTGGCAGCCTGCAAGGAGAAACCCACCATTGGTCATGCTGTTCCCCTTTAGAGGTGAAAATCTGGATTTTTCTCATTTAAAGGAGAAAATCTGCGGGGCTGGGTGTCAGCAAATAAAAACCTAGGTTTCTGGACTAGCCTAGGGATTGACAAGACACTTGGTTAGAGGAGTGACGGAAAGGCTTTATTTACTACAAGTATTTAAGACCAAGTCAGGTGAATCCAAACCAAATCAAAGTCCAGTAATTAGCTGTAAGGTGATGATTTCTCACCAAACAGGCGACAAAGAGGCGGTCTGTTTCCCTTCACCTTGTAGAGTAAGTTGGGCGCATCGGCAAGCCGTGTCAGAGAGCTTTTTCACTCCTGAAGCGTGCGTGTGCTGTGTGCTGTTTTACTTTTTATCCCCTTACTGAAGCATCTTCAAAGCATTCTTTTAGTTGTGTAAATTAAGACGGAGTCCCAAACAGTAACCGACAGGAAAAACCTGCCAATTACCGGTTATCAGAAATTTCTTATGCGAACGAGTTAGCTTCTTCAGTAACGACAGGTTATTCAGTTTGGAACGTATCGAGAAACTGATTAACTGCTAGGAAAAACATACTAAATTAGGAGGAGACATCTATTACATATGGAGAATGTGTTTCAGCATATAAACGCGACTTAGTCGGAAAATAAATATTTATCGTGCTAATTAATTGAGGATAGACGTTTCATACGGTTACACACCAGACAACTAAGAGTCTGTGTGAAATCATCCTGAATATAGCCCGATAAGATGGAAGAGACTTCATAATTCTTTCTTAGGTGGCCTGGCCATGAAATTGCATTGTCTTGCATTATGCCGTTAGCATTATTATTCAGTATTTTAACTTTTGTGAGTAGGGCCAGGCTTGACATGATTTTCAGAGTCGTTACTGGGTCGGGGTCCTTAAGGTGACAAACTGGGTTTTACTGCATTTTTCCCTGGTGAATGCAAAACCTGGGTCCCTGCCAATTACCCTTTTTGTACGTGAAGTGAAGACGCTATGACATGTGCCAGTGATGCTCTTAGCGTGTAAAGGATTACAACCCTCCAAATTGGATAAAGCAGCTAGAGACAGGGCTATAATATGCACTTTTATTGATCACACCTGAAGGCATAAGAATAAACCCTTTGTGCTATGCCTACCTAGTGACTTGTCACACCACAATACAGATTGTCCAGTCTACCGGCTGGGGAAGATGCAGGAGGGAGGAGGAGGCTGACAGGAGGTTGTCTCCACTTTGCAAAGGTCTTTGTAGTTTCCCTTTGTTTAAACCTAATTTTTACGTGGGCTTTTTAAATCAATAGTCCGACGGGCGTCACGTAGACTCGTTTTGCTGAAACTTTGGGAACGGGACCGAACCCATTTTCCTGTGCACTTGGGACCTGGACCAGCCGATGGCTGGGGCCCCTGTCCCTGGGAAAACTCCGAGTCTGGAAGGGAGGAACACTGCTCATCTCTTTCCCTGCCTGCCTGGGAATGCTCCTTGCCTTGTGTTTGTTATACTCTGCCATTTAGACCTATTTTAACTTGTAACAGGGTCACAAAACCAAATGCCAGTTGCTGCTTGTAGCTGCTGTTTTCCACCGTTCCAGAAAGCAGCTACTCGCTCTTGGTCTTGTCTGGTATTAAAGTCTTGAGAAACAGAATCTTATTCCACTTTTTTTGGCCGTTCCTTGGGATACAAGTGTAGGCTCATGGCCTATTCCTTGTATGCCAGCTTAAGCACGTGTCATTCTTAAGTTAGGCTTCTGGTAGGTGTGTAGTCTGCAATAGTGAGCGTGGTCTGTCAGGCCCTGACCATATTTTCAGCCTACACCAAGGGGAATCTGCCCATAGCCTTCCTTCCCCTTTCTCATCACCATCTTCGTAACATCCCTGCCTCTTTACTTGTTGCTCATTTCAGGAGCTGTTGTGTGCCGGTGCTTCTGTTCCCTGGTGCTTTCCCCGGGTACCCACCCTGTCTCCTGTACGTGGTGGAGGACCGGTTTAAGGAGTTGCACAGAGGGCCTCACAGAAGTCCTGTGTGGTCACAGGTTTACAATGAAGACTTGCAGCTGTGTGTTGCTATTTCTGGGGTGTGCCGTGTGTGAGCCGCAGCTGTGAGAGGAACGCTTTGGAGATGTCGCTCGCAAAGGGAAGCAAAATTGTTCTGCTCCCCACTACTGAGCTTTACAGGGTGATACCTGCGAGACATCACATCCCCTGTCCAA
>NW_005843724.1:53221-54467 GCF_000455745.1 Alligator sinensis | reverse complement strand
CTTGGAGGCACAGTGAGCAGAGCTAGGGTATAAAGATGGACGTGGGCCCCGTGCAGCGAGCGGAGGCTGCTTCAGCACTGGACCTGAGGAAGAGGACTGAGCTGAGCAGAGTTGCGTTCTTGTTGCCTGGGCAAATGGGGAAGGTCGTGCCTGCTGGGAAGGGTCAGGTGGACACCCCGGCCTGTTCTCCATGCTTTTTCTGTGGGCGGAGCGGGTGGGTTGTCCTGCAGGCAGTCGGGTGGGGGTCAGGCGGCACGTTGGCAAAGTTGAGGCTCAGCAAGGGCTCCCCATACTGCTGTTTGGTTCCTTAGTGTCACAATACTGTTTTGGTTTCTGAGTTCCCCCATTTCGTGTTCTTACTAACAGCTCGCTACCGCCGGGCCTCGGCCGGGGAGACTGTGCCCAGTCTGCGCTCGGAACCTCGCAGGCCGACGCGGGCACAGAAATAACGCAGCTATGGCTCGCTCGATGATTATCCTTGAAATTCAAAAGGCAGGTCCCACTACAGTGGCCACCCAGGCAGCTAAGAGACAGGAGACCAAGCTGCAGCCTGAGCTTGCCTGTCCTACCCCAACGGTCTCCCACGCAGTAGTGCAGCACCACGCAAGTTCTCCCCCGCGGGGTGGGAGCTGGTGGGTCTGACTGGCAGCAGGTCTGGAATGGGTGCAGATTCCCTCGCCTTTGCCTTCCGGCCTGCCCTGTCCTGCAGACACCTGAAGCAAAGGGCTGGGGTGGGAGCCAGGTGCCAACACCTGGGGCTTGGGTTTAAAGCCATGTGCCTGGTAGTGGGGCCTGGGCCAGGTGCTCTTCCTTGGCTGAGGGGTTAGGTGTCTCACCTACAGAGGTTTTGGGGGTTATGGCATTCACGTCAAGCAGGGGAAAGGACCAGTGCTAGAAACAAGTGCTTGTCACGCACGGTCACCGAACAAGACTGTGTGCAGCGCTGCATGACAAGGCAGCACCTGCTGGGGTGACGCCTGATGCCCGTTAGCGCTTCCTCACAGGTAGGACCTGCCTGAGGCTGGGGTGTGCCGCGAGTGACAGCGGCCCCTGCCTGGTGCTGAGGACGGCGCTGGCGGACGGGGAGGGCAGAGTCTAGTCCCGGTCCCTCCGCCCGCCCCAGGGGCAGAACTAGACCCAGCGCACAGTATCCTGCGGCCGGGCCGGGGTGCGCGGGGCGGGGGGCGGTTGGGTCCCGGGAGCTCTTCCTGGGGGCCTGGGCGGGATCCGCCGGGCCGCCCTCGGG
>NW_005843724.1:46029-50214 GCF_000455745.1 Alligator sinensis | reverse complement strand
CTGAGGAAGAGGTGAAGAGCCCTGGAGCTGGTATGGCGTGGAAGGAGTTGGAGACGGCCTGAAGCCATGCTCACGTGATCACCTGGAGCGAGGTATTTGCTGCTTGCGGGTTGCAGCTCTGGATGGAGAGATCCTGCAGTTGGTATGGGGTGGTTTGGAGCAGTGTGGGGCTAACTGCTAGACTCAGACTTTCATGCTTTGCCCTTCGTTTTTCATGCTGAGGCTTTTCTTTTGTGTCCTCAGCAGGTGCCTGCATTGTATCTGGGAACGGGATGGCAAGCATGGGGATTGATGGCGCACAAGGACTGAAAGCGCAGCGTGATGCCAGGTGTGGTGAGTGCTGGGTCTCGGGGATGAGGCCTTCCCCCTGCTGTCTGCCTACCCTGTGCGTGCCCATAGCAGTGTGTTGAGGTGCTCCCTTGGCTGGATGTGTGGGGTGGCGATTCTCCCGGTGGTTCCCTTTGCCTGTGTTGTGTTCTTCCACTTGGGGTGACCACCTGTTCTCTGTATTCCCGGGTCCTGGTGTGCGTGGAAGGAAAGGGTGAGGTGGCACAGGGACCAGAGCCAGAGGATCAGGATGCTAGAAGGTGTTTTGTCTTTGGGATGCGGGTATCTGGGTCCGGTGGGAAGGCTCAGGCAGGGTGTTGTGGGGATTGAAGTCCCCCTCCTGTCTTGTGGCGGCATGCTTTGGCCAGGGGTCCCTCATCTGGCTCTACATGAGGCTTGAGCATCTGTGCCTGTTCCTGCTACTAGCTGGTTTGGCTCCATGAGCTGGGTTCGTTCCGACATCTGCCCTGTCCAGGGTTTGCTGTGGCAGAAGATGGTGCACGTCTCTGCCTAGCTGTTTGTCTTGCCACAGGCTCTCCCACTGGTGCTGGGAATGGCTTGTCTTGTGTCCGTGTGCCTTCCTGTTTGTTTTGTCTTCAAGTCGCTGCAGCCTTTCTCTGCTCTTCCCTGAACTTGCAGGAGACCTGTGTTTGCACATCTAAATTGCTTCCCTTGCTTGCAAGGCGAGAGCCCTGAGAGGGCTCTGCCTACACCCTCGCAGCTATGGTGGGGGGGTAAAAAAGAAAGAAAAAAAAAAGGGGGGGGGGCCTGTGGGGTCTTGGCAGGGAGGGTCTGCTTCCCCCAGTGCCGTGAGGCCTCTGAGTTGTTAACAGTGGTAAGGGTCTTCCTGTGTTTTGTCTGTGTCCGTGTACAGAGGAGCCACCTTGCCAAGGCTTCAGGCACTGAGGACGAGGTGAAGAGCCCCAGAGATGGCGGAGGAGGAAATGGGCAACTGTCTCATGACTTCCCAATTTGTGTGGTGTGAGGCCTCTGCGTCACCTGTGTGGAGCCTGCGGTGGGTTTGAGCTTCCTTGAAGCGGTGTGATGTCTGTCTTCCTGTCTGACCACTTGTTCCGCACTTGTTCTTTCATGTTTCCAGGAGCTGTTGCGTGTGTATCTTTGCAGGTCATGCTGTGTGTACGGTGGTTACTGTGATACATCACATTTTGATTGTCTGTGACTATCCAGCTCCGGGAGGCCAGAGACAAGCATTTGAGAGGTCAGCTAGTGAGTAGCGGGGCTGGATGTGTGTGCTGGAAGATGACCACTTGTTCCGCACTTGTTCTTTCATGTTTCCAGGAGCTGTTGCGTGTGTATCTTTGCAGGTCATGCTGTGTGTACGGTGGTTACTGTGATACATCACATTTTGATTGTCTGTGACTATCCAGCTCCGGGAGGCCAGAGACAAGCATTTGAGAGGTCAGCTAGTGAGTAGCGGGGCTGGATGTGTGTGCTGGAAGATGGGAGAGGAGCTTTCCCTGTCTCTGACTTTGTGCCCTTGCATCCCCTCTTTGGGGTGACAAGGTTTCTGTTCCTTTTCCAGAAGCCTGTATGTATCTTGTGGGGGAAGAGGGATGCAGGGAGTTCTGTGCCATGCTGATGGAAGATGAAGGAATGCAATGCTTAAAGGTGGCTGTGGTTAGAGTGGGGTGGGGTGGTGAGCGTTGTTTGCCCTGGGGTTTTTTGGGTGAGGGGGGAAACCCCTAATGCCTGATAGATAGTGTCTTGAGCTTCTTGTTTCCAGCGGGGTTTTGGCCTCCTGGGTTGCCCCGGAGCTGGGTGGTGTAAGCCTGGGTTGGGTTTAGGCTGCCTGCGAGTCCTTGTTCTTTGTAAAGGCTGAAAATAGCCTTTGAGTACGTAGGTGGTTTCAGGGTTTGCCCCTGGCATGTGGGTGCAGATCTTGGCCTTGAGTGTGCGGAGACAGAGGAGCGGGTGCTTGTGTCCCTGCCTGTGCTGCCCCTGGCCTCCTTTCAGTTCTGGGAACTGCACTTTGTTCTCTCTCTCTGGGTTTGTCACTGGTCTTTCTTTCTAGTTTGATTTTTAAAATCACTGCAGCACTTTTTTTATTCTTGCTTTGATTTTCCCAGACCTGGAAAGAGGGCCATGTTGGCACCTAAATTGATGCCCTGCTTTGGGGAGGGGCTTGACTGCACCCTGCCTGCCTTGTTTGGGGGGGTTGGCAGTGTGCTGCTTCTGGAGCCCTGGGCTGTGGGGGGGGGGAGGAGAGGGGAAGGGAGGGGTCTTCCCTTCAGTACTATGAGAGATGAGTACTCTTCCATGTAGTAATTGCTTGTTGTTTTGGGGTGATGCCAATGTTTGGACCGTGAGCGGACGCGAGCCAAGGTAGAGGTAAAGCTACCTAGAGCCACAACGTTTTGGGAGGTGGAGGACACAGGTGACTGCACACTGATGGTGACTTCTGGGTCACCTGGAAGGAGGCCTCTGCCCTTTTGCTGGAGTTGTGTGCTTGAGCAGAGCGTGCAGTGAGTAAGATGTTACTTGGAGCGGTGTGGGATTGTGTTCCGGTGGGGCAGTTGTTTGTCCTTTGCCCTTCTGTTTGGTAGTGAAGTTGCCTGCGTGCCCTCAGCATTTACCTGTGTACCCTGTGCAGAGAGGAAGGCAATTGGGGACAAGGCTGGGCTGGAGAAGGAGCAAAATTATGCCAGGTTGGGTGTGTGTTGTCTCTACGGGCTGAGGCTTCTGTCATGGCTGGAGGGGTGTGCCCTGGCCAGGCACCGTTTGGGGAGCTTTGAACTCGGTGGGTGACGTGGGAATTGTACCTGGTGGTCCCTTCTTCTGTTCACTGGTGCCCTTTGGGGTGAACAGCCTGTTTTGTCCCTTGTAGGGTCCTGCCCTGCGTGGACGGAAATGAATGTCGGTTGAGGGAGTGGAGCCGAGCAGTGCCCACGGAGGCGGAAGCAGGAGGAATTGAATGCTGTGATGTGAGTTGGTGCTGGATGGGCAGATCCAGTAGTTGGTAAGAGCTTGCTTGGAGTAATCTGGGGTTGTTTGAGTCTGGTAGTTATTTCTGCTTTGCACTTTGTAGTTCTTTGTGCTGGGGTTTTTCCTTTGTGCCTGCAGCAGGTGCGGACCTCTGGAGTTAAGGGGGGATGGCAGGCAGGGACACATGATGGCTGGTGGTGCAGTGCGATGCCGGCTGTGGTGGGTGCTGGCTTCTGGAGTTAAGGGGGGATGGCAGGCAGGGACACATGATGGCTGGTGGTGCAGTGCGATGCCGGCTGTGGTGGGTGCTGGCTTTCAGGGCTGAGGCCTTCCCCCTGCTGTCTGCCTACCCTGTGCAGTGTGTTGAGGTGCTCCCTTGGCTGCATGTGTGGGGTGGGAATTTTCCCAGTGGTTCCCTTGTACTGTGTTTTGTTCTTTCGCTTGGGGTGAATGCTTCTTCTCTGTTCTCTCTAGGGTCCTGGTGTGTGTGGAAGGAAAGGGTGAGGACACTGGAGCAGAGCAGTGGTAATGGAGCCAGAGGATCAGGATGCTAGAAGGTGTTTTGTGTTTGGGAGGAGGGGGAGGGGTTGCCTGGGTGTGGTGGGAAGGCTGAGGCAGGGAGTTGTGGGGTTTGAGGTTCCCTTCCTCCTTTGTGGTGGCATGCTGTTGTCAGGGGTCCCTCATCTGGCTCTGCACGAGGCGTGAGCATGCCTGCCAGCCCCTGCCACTAGTTGTTTTGGGTCCTTCAGCTTGGTTAGCTCCAATATTTGGGTGCTGGTGTCTGGCCCTGTTCAGGTTGTGCCGGGCCACGAGTGTTTTGTCTGAGTTACTGCCTAGCTGTTTGTATTGCCACAGGCTCTGCCACCAGTGCTGGGAATGGCTTGTCCTGTGTCTGTGTGCCTTTCTGTTTGTCTT
>NW_005843724.1:45495-45924 GCF_000455745.1 Alligator sinensis | reverse complement strand
CCTGCACCCTCACAGCTTTGGGGGGTGGGGGTTAAAAAAAAAAAAAAAAGGTGCCCGTGGGGTCTTGGCAGGGTGGGGCCACTGTCCCCAGTGCGGTGAGGGCTCTGAGTTGTTGATAGTGGCAATTGCCTTTTCTTTGTCTCTGTATGTGTGTGGAGGAGCCATCTTCCGAAGGCTTGAGGGCTGTGAAGCAGACACTGTGAAGATGAAGTGAACAGTCCCAGAGATGGTGCTCGAGGAAATGGGCAGCCTTGTCGTGACTTCCTGACTTGTGTGATGTGAGGCCTCTTCCCCTGTGGCATGACCTGGCTGGACTCCTGGGGTGGGTCTGAGCTGTCTTGCAACAGTGTGATGTGTTTGTCTTCCTGCCTGACCACTTCTTCCACACTTGTTCTTTCATGTTTCTAGGAGGTTTTGTGTGTGTAGCTT
>NW_005843724.1:37410-43014 GCF_000455745.1 Alligator sinensis | reverse complement strand
GGTGATGGAAGATGAAGGAACAGAATGCTTAAAGGTGGGCTTGGTTAGGGAGGGGTGCGGGGGTGGTTCTGGCCTCCTGGCGTGCCCCAAAGCTGGGTGGTGTATGCCTGGGTTAGGTTTAGTCTGTGTGTGAGTCCTGGCTCTGTTTGTAAAGGCTGAAAACAGCCTTTGAGTGTATAGGGGTTTTCAGGGTTTGGTCCTGGCATCTGGGTGCAGATCTTATCCCTGGGTGTGGTGGGGCAGAGGAGCGGGTACCTGCGTCTCTGCCTCTGCCTGCCTGTTGCTGGTGCCCGTGGCCTCCCTTCAGTTCTGGGAACTGCACTTTTTTCTGTCTTTCTTCGTTTGTCACTGGTGTTTCTTTCTACTTGGATTTTTAATATCACTGCAGCACTTCTTGTTCTTCCTTTCCTCTTCCCAGAGCTGGAAGGAGGGCTGTGTTGGCACTTAAATTGGTCCCCTCATTTGGGAGGGGTCTGACTGCACCCTGTGTTGCTTGTTTGGGGGTGGGTATGCGCTGCCTCTGGAGTCCTGGGTTGGAGGTGGTGGTGGTGGAGGGGTTCTGCTTTGTAATGTGAGATGTGATTTGTGTTCCATGTCGTAATTGCTTGTTGTTTTGGGGGTGATGCCATTGTTTGGACTTGAGCGGACAGGAGCTGTGGTAGAGAAGAAGAGACGTAGATCCGCCACCATGTAGAAGGAGGTGGAGGAAGCGGACGGCTGTGCACCTGTGGTCATTTTTGGGTCACCAGGGGTGAGGCCTCAGTCTGTTGGCTGGAGCTGCTTGCATGGGCAGAGCCTCTGGCGGGTAAGAGCTTAGTTGGAGTGGTGTGGGATTGTCTTGCAGTGGGGCAGTTGCTTGTGCCTTGCACTTTTGTTAGGTCACGAAGTTTCCCGTGTGCCCTCAGGAGGTTCCTGCACCCTGTGAGAGGAGAGGAAGTGAAGCGGGGACAAGTGAGGACTGAAGAAGGAGTAGCATAACACCTGGCGTGGTGAGGGCTGCCTGTCAGGGGTGGGGCCTTTTCTGCGGCTGGATGGGGGGGCTCTTAGCTGAGCACCCCTTTGGAGCGCTTTGACCCGGTGCCTGGGTGTGTGGGGTGGGAATTGTACCTGTGGGTTCCTTCTTCTGTTCAGTTGTGTCCCTGCGGCGACTGCCTGTTTTGTCCCTTCTAGGGTTCTGGCCTGCGTGGAGGGAAATGTACAGTGGCTCAGCGAGTGGAGCGGAGCTGTGCCCACAGAGGGTGAAGCGGGAGGAACAGGATGCTGCACCGTGTGTTGGTGTTGGATGGGCAGATCCTGAAGTTGGTAAATGCTTGCTTGGAGCCGTGTGGGGTTGTCGAAGTCTGGCAGTTATTTGTGCTTCGCCCTTTGTTGTTTTCTCTGCTTGTTGTGCTGAGGTTTTTGTTTTGCTCAGGATGTCTGCCTTCTGTATGGGGAAGGCCTGGCAAGCAAGGCTGCACAGGGGCTGAAGGAGCACTGTGATGCCAGGTGTGGTGAGTGCTGGCTCTCTGGGTGAGGCCTTCCCCCTGGTGTCTGTGTACCCTCTGTGTGCCCTTTGCAGTGTGTTGAGGTGCTCCCTTGGCTGCATGTGTGGGGTGGGAATTTTCCCAGTGGTTCCCTTGTCCCATGTTTTGTTCTTTCGCTTGGGGTGAATGCTTCTTCTCTGTTCTCTCTAGGGTCCTGGTGTGTGTGGAAGGAAAGGGTGAGGACACTGGAGCAGAGCAGTGGTAATGGAGCCAGAGGATCAGGATGCTAGAAGGTGTTTTGTGTTTGGGAGGAGGGGGAGGGGTTGCCTGGGTGTGGTGGGAAGGCTGAGGCAGGGAGTTGTGGGGTTTGAGGTTCCCTTCCTCCTTTGTGGTGGCATGCTGTTGTCAGGGGTCCCTCATCTGGCTCTGCACGAGGCGTGAGCATGCCTGCCAGCCCCTGCCACTAGTTGTTTTGGGTCCTTCAGCTTGGTTAGCTCCAATATTTGGGTGCTGGTGTCTGGCCCTGTTCAGGTTGTGCCGGGCCACGAGTGTTTTGTCTGAGTTACTGCCTAGCTGTTTGTATTGCCACAGGCTCTGCCACCAGTGCTGGGAATGGCTTGTCCTGTGTCTGTGTGCCTTTCTGTTTGTCTTATTGTCTTCAAAGTTGCTGCAGCCTTTCTCTGCTCTTCCCAGAATTGGCAGCAGACCTGTGTTTGCACATCTAAATTCCTTCCTTTGCTTGGTAGGGGAAAGCCCTGAGAGGGCTCTGCCTGCACCCTCGCAGCTATGGGTGGTGGTGGTAAAAGTAAATAAAGAAAAATAAGTTGCCTGTGGGCTCTTGGCAAGGAAGGTCTACTGCCCCCAGTGCTGTGTGCTTTCGTGTCTTGCTGTGGTGCACCCTGGGCAGGGGTCCCTCATCGGGCTCTATGTGAGGCCTGAGTATTGCTGCCTGCCCCTGGCACTAGCTTCTTTGGCTCTGCGAGCCAGGTTTCTTCCAACACGTGGGTGCTGGTGTCTGGCCTGCTCCAGGTTTTGCTGGGGCAGAAGTTTGGTGCGTTTCTCTGCTTAGCTGTCTGTCTTGGCACAGGCTCTCCCACCAGTGCTGGGAACGGGTTGTCATGTCCGTGTGCCTTCCTGTTTGCCTTGTTGTCTTCCATGTCACTGCAGCATTTCTCTGCTTTTCCCAGAACTAGCAGGAGACCTGTGTTTGCACATCTAAATTGCTTCCCTCGCTTGCTGTGGGAAAGCCCTAAGAGGACTCTGCCTGCACCCTCACAGCTATGGCGGGGGGGGGATTAAAAAAAAAAAAAAAAGGTGCCCGTGGGGTCTTGGCAGGGTGGGGCCACTGTCCCCAGTGCGGTGAGGGCTCTGAGTTGTTGATAGTGGCAATTGCCTTTTCTTTGTCTCTGTATGTGTGTGGAGGAGCCATCTTCCGAAGGCTTGAGGGCTGTGAAGCAGACACTGTGAAGATGAAGTGAACAGTCCCAGAGATGGTGCTCGAGGAAATGGGCAGCCTTGTCGTGACTTCCTGACTTGTGTGATGTGAGGCCTCTTCCCCTGTGGCATGACCTGGCTGGACTCCTGGGGTGGGTCTGAGCTGTCTTGCAACAGTGTGATGTGTTTGTCTTCCTGCCTGACCACTTCTTCCACACTTGTTCTTTCATGTTTCTAGGAGGTTTTGTGTGTGTAGCTTCGCAGGCGGTGCATCTCTGCTCCCACTTCCTGCTGTGAGGACACCTGGTAAGGAGCAGCATGATTGTGGCTGGCTGTGGTGAGTAGTGCCTGTTGGAGATGAGGGCTCTCCTGTGGTGGCTGTCCCTTGTGTAGGTTAGCTGTGTCCTTGATTGCCTGTGAATATGCACCTCAGGCTGGCCACAGGCATGCCTTTGTGAGCAGAGTTAGTGGATAGTGGGGCTGGATGTATGCTGGGGGTTTGGAGAGGGGAACGTCCCTTATCTCTGAGTCGGTGCCCTTGCATTCCCTTGGTGGGCTGATGAGGTTTTTGTTTTTTTTCCAGTGGCCTCAATGTTGTGGGGGAGAGGAATAGAAGTGAGTTTTCTACAGTGGTGGTAGAAGATGGAGGAACTGGATCCTGAAAGGTGGGCTGGGTTAAAGTGGGAGGCTGGGTTGCGTTTTCCCTGGTCGTATTTGGGTGGGGGAGGAAACCCCTAGTGTGTGATGGGGTCTGGAGCTCCGTGCTGTCTGGGGAGTGATGCTGAAGCAGGGAATTGTGGCCCTTAGGGATGCTGCAGAGCAGGGTGGGTAAGCCTGATTTTGGTTTAGCTTGGTGTTGAGTCCTGACTGCTTGTAAAGGCTGGAAATTGTCCTTGAGTATATTAGGGGTTTCAGTGTTTGCCCCTGGCTTCTGGGTGCAGATCATGGCATTGGATGTGCTGGGGCAGAGGAGTGGGTGCGTGCGCCTCCGCCTCTGCCTGGCTGTTGTTGCTGCCACTGCTCTCCCTTCAGTTCTGGGAAGTGCGCTCTGTCCTATGTCTCTGGTTGTGTCACTGGTGTTTCTTTCTACTTTGATATCTAAAATCACAGCAGCACTTCTTTCTTTGCTCTTCCCAGAGCTGGAAGGATAGGTGTGTTTGCATATAAATTGATCCCCTCCTTTGGGTGGGCTTTGACTGCACCCTGTGTGCCTCATGTGCGGGTGGGGGTGTTATGCTTTTGGTGTCCTAGATTGCAGGGGGGAGGGCATTGTGTCTGTGCTGTCAGTACTATGAGGTGTGAATACTGTTGTGTGTAGTAATTGCTTGTTGTTTTGGGTGTGATGTCAATGTGTGGAGTGTGAGCTGAGGTGAAGAGACCTAGAGCCAGTGCTACGTAGAAGCAGGTGGTCGTGCAGCCATGCTCACTTCTGGGTGACCTGGAGGGAGGCCTCTGCCCGTTCGGTGGAGCTGTGTGCATGGGCAGAGCCTGCAGTGGGTAGGATGTTACTTGGAGCGGTGTGGCGTTTTTTTTTTTTTTGTTCTTCCTTTGCTCTTCCCAGGCATGGAAAGAAGGCCATGTTGGCACCTAAATTGGTTCCCCCTTTGGGGAGGGGCTTGACTACCTGCCTACTTTGACTACCCTGCCTTGACTACCCTGCCTACTTTGTTTGGGGGGTGGTTTGGAGGGGAAGGTGTCTCCCCTCAGTACTATGAGATGTGAGTACTGTCCCATGTAGTAATTGCTTGTTGTTTTGGGGTAATGCCAATGTTTGGACCGTGAGCAAAAGAGAGCTTGAGGTAGAGGTGAAGCGACATAGAGCCGCAACCATTTAGGAACTGGAGGAAGCAGGTGACTGTGCACCTATGGTGACTTCTGTGTCAGTGGGAAGGAGGCCTCTGCCCTTTCGCTGGACTTGGGGGCAGAGCCTGTAGTGAGTAAGATGTTACATTGAGCGGCGTGGGATTGTGTTCCAGTAGGGCAGTTGCTTGTGCTTTGCACTGCTGTATGGTAGCAAAGTTTCCCGTGTGGCCTCAGGAGGTGCCTGTGTACCCCTGCGTGGAGAGGAAGGCAAGCAGGGACGAGGCTGTGTTGGGGAAGGACAAGCGTTATGTGAGGTTGGGCGAGTGCTGTGTCTGGGGGTGACCCTTTTGTCATGGCTGGATGGGTGCACCCTGGCCAGGCATGCCTCAGGGAGCTTTGAGCTCAGGGCTGGGTGCGTGGGGTGGGAATTGTACCCGTTGGTCCCTTGGTCTGTTCACTTGTGCCCTTAGGGGTGACTGCCTGTTCTGTCCCCTTGTAGGATCTTGTCTAGTGTGGAGGGAAGTGAATGCTGGTTCAGGGAGTGGAGTTGAGCAGTGGGGGAGGAATTGGACGCTGTGGGGTGTGTTGGCATTAGATGGGTAGATCCAGTAGTTGGTAAGGAGCTTGCTTGGAGTAGTCTGGGGTCTTGAAGTCTGGCACTTATTTCTGCTTTGCCCTTTATAGGTCTTTGTGGTGAGCTTTTTCCTTTGTGCCCACAGCAGGTGCGTGCCTCTGGGATGGGGAGGGTTAGGGTTAGGATGCACAATGGCTGGTGTTGCAGTGTGATGCCAGCTGTGGTGGGTGCTGGCTCTCAGGGCTGAGGCCTTCCCCCTGCTGTCTGCCTACCCTGTGCAGTGTGTTGAGATGCTCCCTTGGCTGCATGTGTGGGGTGTGCATTTCCCCC
>NW_005843724.1:33467-37115 GCF_000455745.1 Alligator sinensis | reverse complement strand
CACTAAGTGTTGTGGGTCCCTGAGCTGGGTTTGGTCCAACATTTGGGTGCTGGTGTCTGACGCTCTCCAGATTTTGCTGGGGCAGAAGTTTGGTGTGCGTCTCTGCCTGGCAGTTTGTCTTGCCACAGGCTCTCCCAGCAGTGCCAGGCAGGGCTTGTCCTGTGTCTGTGTGCCTTTCTCTTTGTCTTGTTGTCTTCCAAGTCACTGCAGTCTTTCTCTGCTCTTCCCAGAACTGGCAGGAGACCTCTGTTTGGACATCTTAAGTGCTTCCCCTGCTTGCTATGGGAAAGCCCTGAGAGGGCTCTGCCTGCACCCTCACAGCTATGTGGGAAGTGGTAAAAAAAAAAAAAAAGAAAAAAGGTTGCCTGTGGACTCGTGGCAGGAGGGGCTGCTGCCGCCAGCGCCATGAGGCCTCTGAGTTGTTAACCGTGGCAAGTGTGTCTCTTTTGTCTGTGTGGAGGAGCCCTCTTGCCCAGGCTTCAGGCCTATGAAGCAGACACTGGGAAGGCAAGGTGAAGAGCCCCAGAGATGGTGGAGGAGGAAATGCACAGCTGTCTCCTGACTTGACTTCCCAATTTGTGTTGTGTCAGGCCTCTGGCCCTGCGGCATCACGTGGTTGGAGCCTGCGTCGCGTCTGAGCTTCCTTGGAGCGGTGTGATGTCTTTGTTTCCCTGTCTGACCATTTCTTCCATGGTTGTTCTATCGTGTTTGCAGGAGGGAGTGTGTGTGTGTGTACCTTTGCAGGATGTACTGTGTGTATGGTGGTTGCTGTGGTGCATTGCTTTTTGGTGGCCTGTGAATATCTGGCTCTGGGTGGCCACAGACAGGCCTTTAAGAGCTCAGCTAGCGAGTAGTGGGTCTGGATGTGTCTGCCGGGTGTTTGCAGAGGAGCTTTCCCTGTCTCTAGCTTTGTGCCGTTTCTTCCACTCTCTGGGCTGGCTAGGTTTCTGTTCTGTTTCCAGCATAGTCTATCTTGACGGGGTGAAGGATACAGGGAGTACTGTGCCACGGTGTTGGAAGATGAAGGAACAGAATGCTTAAAAGTTGGCTTGGTTAGGGAGGGGTGGGGCTGGTGAGTGGTTTCTGCCCTGGGTTTTTTTGAGTGAGGGAGCAAACGCCTAGTGTCTGATAGTGTCTGGCGCTTGTTGTTTCCAGGGGGGTTCTGGCCTCCTGGGGTGCCCCAGAGCTGGGTCGTGTAAGCCTGGATTGGGTTTAGCCTGTGTGTGTGTCCTGGCTCTCTTTGTACAGGCTGAAAATAACCTTTAAGTATATAGGTGGTTTCAGGGTTTGCCCCTGGCATCTGGATGCAGATCTTGTCCCTGGGTGTGGTGGGGCAGAGGAGCAGGTGCCTGTGTCTCTGCCTCTGCCTGCCTGTTGCTGCTGCTGCTGGCCTCCCTTCCGTTCTGGGAACTGCACTTTGTTCTGTCTCTCTCTGGGTTTGTCACTGGTGTTTCTGTCCACCTGGATTTTTAACATCGCTGCAGCACTTTTTGTTCTTCCTTTCCTCTTCCCAGAGCTGGAAGGAGGGCTGTGTTGGCAATTAAATAGGTCACCTCCTTTGGCAGGGGTCTGAATGCACCCTATGTTGCTTGTTTGGGGCAGTTGCTTGTGCTTTGCCCTTTTGTTTGGTAGTGAAGTTTCCCGTGTGCTGTCAGGAGGTTCCTGCATCCTGTGAGAGGAGACCAAGTGAAGCGGGGACCAGTGAGGGCTGGAGAAGGAGCAGCATAATGGCAGGCACGGTGAGGGCTGTCTCGGGGCTAAGGCCTTTTCTGCGGCTGAATGGGAGGCATCCTAGCCAGGCACCCCTTGGAGACCTTTGAGCCGGGGAGTGGGTGTGCGGTGTAGGAGTTGTACTGGTCCTGGAGTGACTACCTGTTCTGTTCCTTCTAGGGTCCTGGCCCGTGTGCAGGGAAATGTATGATGGTTCAGGGGGTGGAGTGGAGTAGTGCCCATGGAGGATGAAGCAGTAGGAATTGGCTGTTGCATGGTGTGTTGGCATTGAATGGGCACATCCTGCAGTTGGTAAATGATTGCTTGAAGCAGTGTGGGGTTGCCCATGTCTGGCAGGTTTTTGTGCTTTGCCCTTGGTTGCTTTCTATGCTCATTGTGCTGAGGTTTTCCTTTGCGTCCTCGGCAGGCGCTTGCCTCCTACGGGGAAGGGATGGCAAGCAAGGCTGCGCAAGGGGTGACGGAGCACTGCGATGCCATGTGTGGCGCGTGCCGGTTCTCGGGGCTGAGGCCTTCCCCCTGGTGTCCGCGTGCCCTCTGTGTGCCCTTTGCAGCGTGATGAGGTGCTCTGTTGGCTTGCTGTGTGTTGTGGGACTTGCTCAGTGGTTTGATCATCCTGTGTTTAGTTCTGCTTGTTGGTCTGAACACTTGTTGTCTGTTCTCTGTACGGTCCTGGTATGTGTGGAGGAAAAGGAAGAGGGCTAAGCAGCAGAGCAGAACAGTGGTAATAGAGGAGGCAAGAGAAGCAGGATGCTGGGAGGTGCTTTGGGTTGGGGTGGGCGGTGTCTGGGTGTGGTGGGAAGGCCCTGGTCTGGCATGGTGTCTGTGTTAGGTGATCCCAGTCAGTGATGCTGGAACAGGGTGTTGCAGCATTTGAGCTTCCTCTCATCTCTTGCGGTGGCCTGCTGTGGCCAGGGGTCCCTCGTGCGGCTCTTCACGAGGCTTGAGAATGTGTGCCTGTCCCTGCCAGCAGGTTTTTTGGCTCCTTGAGCTGGGTTTGCTACAACACTTGAGTGCCGGTGTCTGGCCCTCTCCAGGATTTGGTGGGGCAGAAGTTTGGTACGTCTTTGCCTACCTGGCTGTCTTGCCACAGGCTCTCCCACCGGTGCTGGGACTGGCTTGTCCTCTGTCCACGTGCCTTTGTTTGTCTTGTTGTCTTGAAAGTTGTTGCAGCCTTTTTCTGTTGTTCCCAGATCTGGCAGGAGACCTGTGTTTGCACACCTAAATTGCTTCCCTTGCTATTGAAGGGAAAAGCCTGAGGGGTCTGGCTGTCCTGTGACAGCTGTGGGCCGGGGTTTGGGGTGTGGGGGATAAGTCGTGTGTGGCGTCTCGGCAGGGAGTGGCCGTTGTCCCCAGTGCTGTGAAACCTTGGAGTTGTTGATAGTGCCAATTGCCTTTCCCTTACGTGTGTGAAGGTTGCAGGCCTATGAAGCAGACGCTGGGAAGATGAGGTGAAGAGCCTAGAGATGATGGAGGAGGAGGTGGGCAGGCCTGTTGTGACTTCCCGATTTGGCACGGTGCGAGGCCTCTACCTCTACGGTGTCACCTGGCTGGAGTGTGTGGTGGGTCTGAGCTCCCTTGGAGCAGCGTGATGTATTTGTCTTCCTGATTCGTCACTTCTTCCACGCTTATTTTTTCACGTTTCCAGTAGGTTTTGTGCATGTACCTGTGCAGGTGGTGTGTCCCCAGTCCCTCTTCCGGCTGTGAGGATGCCTGGATAAGGAGCAGCATGGCTGTGGCTGTGGTGAGCAGTGCCTGTTGGAGATGAGAGCTCTCCTGTGGTGGCTGTGCCCTGTGTAGGCTAGGTGGGTTTTTGATTGCCTGTGAATATCCAGCTCAGGCTGGCCAGAAGCAAGCGTTTGAGAGCTCAGGTAGTGGGTTGTGGTGCTGGAGGTTTGGAGAGGAGCTTGCCTTGGCTCT
>NW_005843724.1:28603-32800 GCF_000455745.1 Alligator sinensis | reverse complement strand
GGAGCTGTGTGCGTGGACAGAGCCTGCAGCAGGTAAGACGTTACTCGTAGCGGCGTGGGATTGTCTTCCGGTCAGGCAGTCGGTTGCGGTCTGCCCTTCTGTTTGGTCGTGAAGTTTCCTGTGTGCCCTCAGGCGGTGCCTGTGTCCCCTGTGTGGGGAGGATGGTGAGCAGGGTGAGGGAGGGGTGGAGAAGGAACAGCGTGATGCCAGGTGTGGCTGTTGGGGCTGAGCCCTTTCCTACGGCTGGATGGGGCGCACCCTGGCCAGGCCTGCCTTGGAGAGCTTTGAGGTGGGGGCTGGGTGCGTGGAGTGGGGATTCTCCCAGTGGGTCCTGTCTTGTGTTTGGTTGTGTCTCTTGGGGTTACGGTCTGTTCTGTGCCTTGTAGGGTTGTGGCTTGTGTGGATGCAAGTGAATGCTGGTTCAGGGAGTGGAGCCAAGCTATGCCCATGGAAGTTGAAGCAGGCAGAACCGGATGCTGCCCGGTGTGTTGGCAGTTTGTGTGGGAGGCCTTTGCTTGTGAGCTGTGTGTGAGGCCCCTGTGTGGGATGGTGTCTGAAGCTTCATGGTTGCCGGTCAGTTTGTCTAGTATGCGGGGCAGGCACCTTGGGTGTCTGATTTGTGATTTTGGTGCCGGTGGGTCCAGCCGGGGTGTTGTGTCTTGCTGTGCTTGAGGAAAGCCTCTGTCTTTGTGCAGGGAGTTTTTGGACTTGTGGTGGATTTACTTTTGACATGTGGGTGTCGATTTTTGCTAAGGTAGAGGATTGGGTCCGTCTCTGCCTGGATGTTGCTATTGCCACAGGCTCCCCTTTGGTGCTGGGAACAATGTTTGCTGCTTGCGTGTCTGCACTTGCGTTAGGTTTGTTACTGAAATCACCGTGGTGTTTTGTTTGGTCCTTCCCAGAAGCGAAGGAGGGAGGGCTGCGTTGGCACGTGCAAACAGAATCCCCTGCTAGGAAGGGGGAATCCGGAGCAGGGTCTGTCTGCGCCCTGTCTGTGCTGCGGGGCAAAGCAGGCTGTGTCGGAGCCCTGGGTGGGAGGGCCACGGGTGCTAGTAGTGAGGTGCATGCATTGCGCTGGTGGCAGTAACAGCTTCTTTGTTGCGGGGGGAGGGTTTGTTTGGTGTTTGTTCTGAGGTTTCTGAGGACGATGATGTGCACCGGACTGTGGGAAGAGGGTGAAGGGTCCCAGAGGTGCTGGAGGAGGTGCGGTCAATCCCTGGTTGCCTGGTTTGAGGCCTCTGGCTTTGTGGTGTCTCTTGGCTGGATCCCTATGCATCTGTGGTCCCTGTGGTGGGTGGGTGAGTGCTTACTTAGAGCAGTGTGCGACTTATCTCTAATCTGCCAGTTGCCTCCATGTATTCCTTTTTGTGTTTTGGTGAAGATTTTCTGTATCTTGCAGGTTTCTGTTTTTCCCCAGCCCAGCCCTGGGTGTTGGGCATTGACTAAGTAGGGTAGATGGATCAAGATGTTTCTGACTGCGGTGAGTACTGGATGTCAGAGCAAAGGTCCATTCTGTGGTGGTGTCTCCAGCATATGCTGTGGCTGCTGTGCTGTGGTCCCAGCAGAGGCAAGCCTCGGAGAGCTCAGAGGTGTGGAGTGTGTTTGACTTTGTGACTTTGATTCTGTTGTTGGATTCTCTGGCTGTGTTTCCATTTGCAGGGTCCTGGTCCTTGGAGAGCAGTGTGGGCAGAGAAGGGTGGAAGGTGGAGGCAGAGGGGATGGTGCAAGGTGTGCTTGGTGTGGCAGAGGAAGAGGGGGGAGAAGTCCCTGGTGCATTGAGCTTGACGCTCCTGGGGCAGCGATGCTCCGGCAGGAGGTTATAGCACCAAGGGTGGCCTCTCTGCACCAGTGCAAGGTCATGCTGTTGTGCCTGGGAGTCCCTCAGTTGCCTCCATGTAAAGCATGGGCATTGGTACCCTCCAGCATGGGGGATTTCTGGTCCTTTGAGCAGGGTTTGCTTCTGGCGTGGGTGCAGGTCTTGACTGTCTAGGCTTTAGCAGGGCAGAGGATTGGGTGTCTGCCTTGCTGATGCTATTGCCACAGTCCCCTGCTTCAGTTCTGGGAATTGTCTGGGGGTGTCACTGATGACTTGGTGTCAACGTCACTGCATTATTTCTGTCTCTGTCACTTCTGTCTGTTTCTTTGCTCTTCCCAGAAGTGAAGGGGAAGGCCTGTGTGTGCACATCTAAATGGCCTCCCTTAGTTGGGAGGAGCTTCCCCCTATCTTTTCCTTTGCACATATTTGCTGTCCCTGTTTTGGGCTGACGAGGCATGTGTGGCTTTTCCCCTGTTCAGAGGTCTCGATCAGGTGTGAAGTATGTGAGCCTGGAGAGTCGTGCAGCACACGTGCAGGATGGAGGTAGAAAAGGGATGGGAGCAGTTGGGTTGGTGGGGAGGGGGTTGGGTGGTGGCTGTATTTTGGTTGGGAGTGGTGTGAGTGAGGTAGGACAGCTCTGATTTGGGATAGCCTGAGCTTTTTGCTTCCAGGGCAGCAAGTCCAGGTGGGGGCTTTTTTGGCCAGGGCTGCTACCAAATGTGGTGTAGGGTTGGGCCGACCGGTTCGAGTCTGTTGGACATCCACGTATAGGGTGTAAGATGGATGTCTAGGGAGCTCCTGTGGTGCTTGAGCAGGGCTCATCGCTGGTACTTGGGGTGCAGGTCTGGCCCTTCTCTAGGGCTGTGTTGAGGCTGAGTGCTGGGTTAGTGTTCATGCCCCTGACTTGCTGTTGCTACAGGCCTCCCTTCAGTCTTGGGAACAGCGCTATGTCCTGTGTGCCTGGGGGTGTCACTGGTGTCTGTCTCTTTCTACCTCTCTGCAAAATGTCTGCAGCACTTGTTCTTTTTCTGCTCTTGTCAGGACTGGAGGGAAGGCTGTGGTGGGTTTTTTCCTGCCACCTACAATGGTTTCCACCTCGGGGAGGGGTCTGACTGCACCCTGTGTGCCTTTTGTAGCCTGGGTGTGGGGGTATTGCCTTTGGATTTTCAGGGGCTGCTTTTGCCCTCAGGGCTGTGAGCCCCGTGTGCTGCGTGACATTTCCTAATTGCTCTTTGTTTTGGTGCCACGTATGGGAGTTGTCTGGCCCAGGCTTGAGGCTCCTAAGCAGGCGTTGGGAAGAGGTGAAGAGACCCAGAGCCTGTGACCTGTGCAAGGTGCTGGAGGAAGCAGATGTCAGTGCTTTCACTTTGCGGTTGCCTGGTGTGAGGCTTCTGCCCATGTGGTGGCCCTGGGCTGAAGCCCTTGCTGTGTGGAGCCTGCGATAGGTGAGATCCGAATCGGAGCGGTGTGAGACGTTTGGTCCGTGGCAGTTGGGAGGTGGATTTGAGTGGGCTTGGGGGGGCATCTCTTGGTCTCCCTCGGTAGTGCTGGTGACGGTCCTGTAGAAGGAAGGGTTGTGAACTCCTGCCCTTGCCCACAGGGAGCATTTAGGCTTGTCAGACTGCTTGCCTCTGGCACTTGGGTGTTGGTCTTGCACTGCTAGGTTGTTTTGGGCCAGGTGATTGGGGTTGTGTTGGCGTGCCTGTTGCTGTTGCCAGAGGGCCTTCCCAGTGCTGGGAATGGTTTGTCTTATTTCTGCCTATCTTGTCTTCCTTCACTGTGCCGGAATTCACTGCTGCCTGTCTTTGCTCTTTGCAGGACTGAAAGGAGGGAACTTTTCTGTGGTGCTGAAGTTCTGCCCCCGTAATTGGAGGGGAAGTTCAGAGGGGTCTTAATGCTTCCTGTCTCCTTGGTGGGCATGTGGGTTGCTGTGTGCGCCCTACGTGGGGGGTGGGGGGGGGTGCTCTGGTCTCAGTGCTCTGAGGTCTATGAGGGGTGTTTGAAAGTGTTAATAGATGTGTTATTGTTTTGCAGAAGGGAGGGTGTGTTGCTTCGCTAGCTCCTGTGGTGTGGGAGGAGGTGGTGGGTTCATGGTGAAGAGCCCCAGACCTGGTGCCGTGGGCATGTTGGAGGAATCGGGAGGTTACTTGGAGTCCCCTTGCAGGCAGTCCTGTGGCTGTGCCAGTCAGAGCTGGGAGACTTGTGGTGTGAGCCATGTGGGCGTTGTTCCTGTTTTGTGGGGAGTTTTTTCCATGGGCATTTTGTTTGTTTTCGTGGGTGCTTTTTTTCCCTTCTATTTTGATGTCTCTAGCCTTGCATTTGTATTTGAGGGCTTTTCTTCCCCCCCCCCCCCGGTCTGTGTTGGCGCGCGTTTGGGTGGT
>NW_005843724.1:24226-28493 GCF_000455745.1 Alligator sinensis | reverse complement strand
TTGTCGGAGCCTGCAGTTGCCTTGTCGAGGCGGCTCCCTGGCTGCAAGTGGAACAAATTGCCGGAGCCCAGTGGCTGGTGGTGTTGGGATGCGCGGTGTGTGTAGTGCTTGCCTTGCTTCCCTTGTGCTGAAAGTGTGTTCTGTGTTGTTGCCAGGGTCCCGACCTGCATGGAGGGAAGTAGGCGAGAGGACTGCATCGTGGAAGAGCTGTGGGCCGGTGTTGGATGACAGACACGGACCGACCGGATGTTGCCCGCTATGTGGAATGTCCCTTCTGTATTGGGATTCTGCGTGGGGGTGTGGGGTGGGATTGGGAGTGTCGTCAGCTTTATGATCCTGGAGCCAGGGGTCTTGGAAGGAGTATGTTTGGGTCAGTTTGTCTGTGCTGTGGGTGGACCTAGACTGGCCAGAGCTAAAACCCATTCCTGTGACCTTGCAGTTGGACCAGCACCCAGACACTCACAGGAACCACTGCCCAAGCAGGACCAGACCTTCCAACTGTTGAGCACAGCGATGCTTGAGCACGCTAGCATGGAAGCAGCAGGGCCGGCCAGGTGCGGGGCCCGGGCCTCCTTGGCCTGAGTCGGCCGGGCCCCCTCTGTAGCTTCTGTGCTAGTGAGGTTGAGAATTGCGGTGCTGGGGGGTTGGAGGTTCTGGACCTGGTTGTGCAGGGTCTTCCTGTTGGTGTTGGGGTGCTGGTTGTGCTGGGTCAGAGCAATGGGTTTTATTCTGCCTGGCTGCCATGTTTAGAGAGTGTCCCGCAGGGCTGGGAGCCTGGTGTAACAGTGTGTGCTTGGCTGGTGGCGGGGTGTCTGGTTTTGTCCCCGAGCAGGAAGGAGGATGTTGAGGGCTTCTGGGCAGTAAGCTCCAGCCCTCTCTTTGGAAGGGGAAAGCTGAGCCATGTGTTACTCAGCTTTGTTTTGTTGTTGGCCCCTAGTGGAGGCACAACTGGGAAGCGCCCCCTCCCCCCTCTGCTTCACCACTGTCTAGTCCCTCCAAGGCCCCTGCCTTGTAGCGCCTCTTGGGCCTGTGTGTTGCTGGTCCTTGTGTTTAGGGGTGGGGTGGTGGTTGAGGGGTTTCCAGCCCAGGTTGCTGGCCCCTGCGGAGAAGGGGAGCAGAGGCAGAAGTAGTCATGAAGAGCCTGGGCGCTGGGCTGAGCAAGAGGTGGCAGGAGGTTGTGTGGGGTGTGGCTTGTGCCCTAGTGTGTGCTAGGTGGGGTGAGGGGGGTGCGAAGCTGCCTGGGGGTGGTGGGATTGTGCTCTGCTCTGTTGGTTGTTTGCTTAGTTTGGTGATGTTTGTGTGTGTCCTTGTGGCATCTGTTTTCTGCCTGTTTGTTGTGAGGGTGGCAATGTTTTCTTCCCGGTGGTTTGTTTTGTACATGGCTGTTTCCTCAGCCCCTGTCTGCTGAGCTTTTTGTGTGTGTAACATGTAGAGGAACTTGTCGGCCAGGGTGGAAAAATAAAATAAAACAAGACTTATCTGTTGTCTTACCTGCTGGATTGAGTTTTTAATAACTTTTTTCCCTGGGGGGGCAGGGGCAGGGCTGGGTGCTCGTGTCCTGTGTGCTGCCAGGGGTGTCGCACGGGTCCGGGTAGGTGAGCTCCCCATGGCTGGGCCCTGGGTCCTCAAGTCGGGGAGGGGCTCGTGGGCTGAGGCAGGGCCTGTGGCCGAGAGCGGAGGCTCTTTTGTCCCGGGCGGAGGGCAGCACTGTCCCCTCCATGTGTGGTGCGGTGCGGCCTGCGGGGGCAGCGCTGAGCTGTGTTCCCCAGTGTTTTGGATCTCAGGTCGCAGGTGCGGTGCACTTGCAGCTGCCAGCCTGCATGTGTGCCTGCCTGGCATATAAATGTGGGGTCTTGTGCCCCTGCTGTGCTTGGAAGTGTGTGCAGTGGCAGGGGGGGGCCCCCCCCCCCCTCCCGCAGGGAGGTCCCCCCCCCCCACTGCCATGTGGCTGCCTGGGGCTCTGTTCTGCTCCCTGTCCAGGCCCTGTGGCTGCACATTCCTGCCTCAGATCCCATGCATGCCTGCCTGCAGCCTTGTCCGACACCTTCCGTCTGGTGGGGCCTGAATGCTGGGGGTGTGTGTGTGTGTGCGTGTGTGTGCGCGCGCACGCACACGCAGCATGCACGTGCATGGGCTGCCCACTGCCTAATTGCCTTCCTGTTGGAAAAGGAAGGAATGTGCAGGGAGCTGAAAACCTGGGTCCTGGCATATTGCAGTTGAATAAAACACAGCTCTGGTTTCTTTGACACTGCACTGAGCACCGGACAGCACAGAGACCAGTGGTGAAGGTGATATATTCGGAACTGCCTGCCCTCCTTCTGTCCTGTTACCCAATCTGTCCCTGCTGCCCCCCACCAGCTGCCCCCTTTGTCCTGCTGCCTGCCTTGACCCCTTAACACCCTTGGTCTTGGCCCCTTCATTTTTTGCACTAAGCCAGCCAGCCTGTGCCCTGCCCCTAACACCTGTGCCTTTTAAGGCCCCTTTCTTGTATCCCTGTAACCCCCTCCTGTGCCCTTTAACACCCTGCCCCTTTTCCCCTTAACTCCTTTCCCCTTAATGGCTGCATCCCTTGGCCCTGTAAAGTGTAAGACCTGTTTAACCACCAAGGCCTTTACCCTCCTTGCTGTTTAACTGGTGTCCCTTGCCGTCCTTATTTGCCCGCCCTTTGACTGTCCTTGCCTGTTGCCCTATTCACCCTCCCCTTCCTCCTCTGACGTGTTTCCCCCCGTCATGTCTCTGCTTCGGTGTCCTGTTGCCCTTCTAAATGTCATGCTCCCTGTATGTGTGACTCCCCCCCAGCAACCTTCCTCTACCAGTTCTTCTGTAGCTCCCCTTGCCTCCTACCCCCTCTGCTTACCTCTTGTCCCCTAAACCCCCACCCCTGTTGCCCCCCGACTTTGAGTGCCTCCCAAGCCGTGGTTCCTGTTGTCTTCCACCTCCTGTTGCCCACAAAACTACCCTGCTGCTGTTGCCTGCTACCCTCGGTTGCCCCTGTGCTTTGAGGTGCATCCCCCAAGCCCCCTTCCAACTGTTGGTACCCCCTGCTGCTGTTTCCCCCCATGTTGATTCCCTCCAAACTTCCCTGCCCCGTTGACCTCTGTCCTTGTTGACCCCTACCTGCAGGCCCCCGCAAGAGTCCCTGTTGTCTTGCCCCCTACCTCTAGTCTTGTTGCTGGTGTGCGCCTATTGCCTAGTACCTTGAGTCTCCCTGAAGCCCCCTGCCTCTGTTGCCCCCACATCCATTCCCCTCCTGAGCCTGATGTCCCTGTTGCTCTGCCATCCATGCCCCCCACCCCTGGCTGTCTGGCTCTGGTGCCCCTGCTGTGCCTCCTGTCTCTGCTGCCACCCTCTCTGCTGTGTCCTGCCCGTTACCTGCCCTCCTGTGGTTGCTCCAACTGCAGTCCCCTGTAAGTCCCTTGAAGCCTCCCCTTGCTGCTGTGTCTAGTCCCCCTAGGGCCCCTGTGATAGTGTGCTCTAGTCTCACACCAAGCCCTTTCCCTCTGGGACCCCCAACCCCCTTCCCCTCCACTAGTCCCCTAAGCCCCTGTTGCCCCCAAATCTAGTTCTCCTTTGCCCTGCACCTGCAGTTGTGTTGTCTGCTCTGCCTTCCCCCCCAACCTCCCCACCTCTACTCCTTCCACCTGTCCGCTGTAGTCTCCCTTCTTGCTGCTGGCTCTGTGGCCCCCCTTGCTCCCCGCCCCCACCTCTAGTCTCCCCTGCAAGCCCCTTGTGCCAAGCCTCCCATCCCACCTCAACCTCCCTTATCACCCTCTAGTCCCACCCAAGCCCCCTGCCCCCTCCAACGCCCCTCACCTCCTCTAGTCTGCCTTAAGTCTCCCACATCTGTTAACCCCCCTCTAGTCCCCCCAAGCCCCCTGCCCCCTTAACTCCCGGTACTCGTGCTAAGCTGTGCTAAGCCACTTATTCACCACAGTGCTCACCAGTTGCCTGCTGCCCTAATGCTCCTGTAGACCCCCCTTCCCCCTGAACTCCCCCTCTAGTTGCCTGCTGCCCGCTTAACCCCACCAAAGTCCTCTGCTCCCTTGGCTCCTCTCTAGCCCCTGCATGTTAACCTGCCTCCAAATCTCCCCGGTGCCTTAACCCCACTGAAAACCCCTGCCCCCTTACTCCCTGTAGTTCCCCCCCAAGCCCCATGCTGCCTTAACCCTCCCTCTACTCCCCTGAGCCCCTGGTGCCTTACCCCGGTTAGTCCCCTGAGCCCCCTGCTGCCTTAGTGCCCCCCCCCACCCCGCCCCTGGGCCCCCTT